>NW_027458709.1:0-29896 GCF_050624435.1 Tenrec ecaudatus
AGTCCAAGCGCCCGCTAGTTAACCCAAGTAGTCCAAATGTCCGATAGGGATCCTACATAGTCCAAGTGCCCGCTAGGTAACCTACACATTCCAAGTGCCCTTTCGTTAACCTAGATAGTCAAAGTGCCCCCTAGGTAACCTAGACAGTCCATTTGCCCGCTAGTTTACCTACATAGTCCAAGTGCCCGTTCGTTAACCTAGATAGTCCAAGTGCCCGCTAGGTTACCTAGACAGTCCAAGTGCCCGCTAGTTAACCTACATAGTCCATGTGCCCGATAGGGAACCTACATAATCCAAGTGCCCGATAGGGAACCTACATAATCCAAGTGCCCGCTAGGGAACCTACATAGTCCAATTGCCCGCTAGGCAACCTACATAGTCCAAGTGCCCGTTAGTTAACCTACATAGTCCAAGTGCCCGCTAGTTAACCTATATAGTCCAAGTGCCCGCTAGTTAACCTACATAGTACAAGGGCCCGCTAGTTGACCTTGAAAGTCCAAGTGCCCGCTAGTTAACCTACATAGTCCAAGGTCCGCTAGTTAAACTATATAGTCCAAGTGCCTGCTAGTTAACCTACATAGTCCAAGTGCCTGCTAGGTAAACTACATAGTCCAAGTGCCCACTAGTTAACCTAGACAGTCCAATAGCCCAGTAGTTAACCTAGACAGTCCAAGTACCCGATAAGGAACCTAAATAGTCCAAGTGCCCGCTAGGGAACCTACATAGTCCAAGTGCTCGCTAGGGAACCTACATAGTCCAAGTGCCCGTTAGTTAACCTAGATAGTCAAAATGCCTGCTAGGTAACCTAAATAGTCCAAGTGCCTGCTAGCGAACCTACATAGTCCAAGTGCCCGCTAGGTAACCTACATAGTCCAAGTGCCCGTTCGTTAACCTAGATAGTCAAAGTGCCTGTTGGTATCCTAGACATTCCAAGTGCCCACTAGGTTACCTACATAGTCCAAGTGCCCGTTCGTTAACCTAGATAGTCCAAGTGCCCGCTAGGTTACCTAGACAGGCCAAGTGCCCGCTAGTTAACCTACATGGTCCAAGTGCCCGATAGGGAACCTACATAATCCAAGTGCCCGATAGGGAACCTACATAATCCAAGTGCCCGCTAGGCAACCTACATAGTCCAAGTGCCCGTTAGTTAACCTAGATAGTCCAAGTGCCCACTAGGGGACGTACATAGTCCAAGTGCCCGTTAGGTAACCTACATAGTCCAAGTTTCCGATGGTAACTTAAATAGTCCAAATACCCGCTAGGGAAACTACATAGTCCAAGTGCCCGTTAGTTAACCTAGATAGTCCAAGTGCCCACTAGGGGACGTACATAGTCCAAGTGCCCGTTAGGTAACCTACATAGTCCAAGTTCCCGATGGTAACTTAAATAGTCCAAATACCCGCTAGGGAAACTACATAGTCCAAGTGCCCGTTAGTTAACCTAGATAGTCCAAGTGCCCACTAGGGGACGTACATAGTCCAAGTGCCTGCTAGGTAACCTAGATAGTATAAGTGCGCGCTAGGGTATATACATAGTCCGAGTGCCGTCTAGGAAACCTAGATAGTCCAAGTGCCCGCTAGTTAACCTACATAGTCCAAGGGCCTGCTAGTTAACCTACATAGTCCAAGGTCCGTTAGTTAACCTAGATAGTCCAAGTGCCCGCTAGTTAACCTAGATAGTCCAAGTGCCTGCTAGGTAAACTACATAGTCCGAGTGCCGTCTAGGAAACCTAGATAGTCCAAGTGCCCGCTAGTTAACCTACATAGTCCAAGGGCCTGCTAGTTAACCTACATAGTCCAAGGTCCGTTAGTTAACCTAGATAGTCCAAGTGTCCGCTAGTTAACCTAGATAGTCCAAGTGCCCGCTAGTTAACCTAAGTAGTCCAAATGTCCGATAGGGATCCTACATAGTCCAAGTGCCCGCTAGGTAACCTACATAATCCAAGTGTCCGTTCGTTAACCTAGATAGTCAAAGTGCCCGCTAGGTAACCTAGACAGTCCAAATGCCCGCTAGGTTACCTACATATTCCAAGTGCCCGTTCGTTAACCTAGATAGTCCAAGTGCCCGCTAGGTTACCTAGACAGTCCAAGTGCCCGCTAGTTAACCTACATAGTCCAAGTGCCCGATAGGGAACCTACATAATCCAAGTGCCCGATAGGGAACCTACATAATCCTAGTGCCCGCTAGGAAACCTACATAGTCCAATTGCCCGCTAGGCAACCTACATAGTCAAAGTGCCCGTTAGTTAACCTAGAGAGTCCAAGTGCCCACTAGGGGACGTACATAGTCCAAGTGCCTGCTAGGAAACCTAGATAGTCCAAGTGCCCACTAGTTAACCTACATAGTCCAAGGGCACACTAGGTAACCTACATAGTACAAGGGCCCGCTAGTTGACCTAGATAGTCCAAGTGCCCGATAGCTAACCTAGAGAGTCAAAGTGCCCGCTAGTTATCCTAAGTAGTACAAATGTCCGATAGGGATCCTAAATAGTCCAAGTGCCCGCTAGGTAACGTAGATAGCACAAATGCCCGCTAGGAAACGTACATAGTCCAAGTGCCCTCTAGGTAACCTAGATAGTCCAAGTGCCCGCTAGTTAACCTACATAGTCCAAGTGCCTGCTAGGTAAACTACATAGTCCAAGTGCCCACTAGGTAACCTAGACAGTCCAATTGCCCGCTAGTTAACCTTGACAGTCCACGTACCCGATAGGGAACCTACAGAGTCCAAGTGCCCGCTAGGGAACCTACATAGTCCAAGTGCTCGCTACGTAAACTACATAGTCCAAGTGCCCACTAGGTAACCTAGACAGTCCAATTGCCCAGTAGTTAACCTAGACATTCCAAGTACCCGATTGGGAACCTACACAGTCCAAGTGCCCGCTAGGGAACCTACATAGTCCAAGTGCTCGCTAGGCAACCTACATAGTCCAAGTGCCCGTTAGTTAACCTAGATAGTCAAAGTGCCTGCTAGGTAACCTAAATAGTCCAAGTGCCCGCTAGGGAACCTACATAGTCCAAGTGCCCGCTAGGTAACCTACATAGTCCAAATGCCCGTTCGTTAACCTAGATAGTCGAAGTGCCTGCTAGGTAACCTAGACAGTCCAGTGCCCGCTAGGTTACCTACATAGTCCAAGTGCCCGTTCGTTAACCTAGAGAGTCCAAGTGCCCGCTAGGTTACCTAGACAGTCCAAGTGCCCGCTAGTTAACCTACCCAGTCCAAGTGCCCGATAGGGAACCTACATAATCCAAGTGCCCGATAGGGAACCTACATAATCCAAGTGCCCGCTAGGCAACCTACATAGTCCAATTGCCCGTTAGTTAACCTAGATTGTCCAAGTGCCCACTAGGGGACGTACATAGTCCAAGTGCCCGTTAGGTAACCTACATAGGCCAAGTTCCCGATGGTAACCTAAATAGTCCAAATGCCCGCTAGGGAAACTACATAGTCCAAGTGCCCGTTAGTTAACCTAGATAGTCCAAGTGCCCACTAGGGTACGTACATAGTCCAAGTGCCTGCTACGTAACCTAGATAGTCCAAGTGCGCGCTAGGGTATGTACATAGTCCGAGTGCCCGCTAGGAAACCTAGATAGTCCAAGTGCCCGCTAGTTAACCTACTTAGTCCAAGGGCCTGCTAGTTAACCTACATATTCCAAGGTCCGCTAGTTAACCTAAATAATCCAAGTGCCCGCTAGTTAACCTAGATAGTCCAAGTGCCCGCTAGTTAACCTAAGTAGTCCAAATGTCCGATAGGGATCCTACATAGTCCAAGTGCCCGCTAGGTAACCTACATAGCCCAAGTGCCCGTTCGTTAACCTAGATAGTCAAAGTGCCCGCTAGGTAACCTAGACAGTCCATGCGCCCGCTAGGTTACCTACATAGTCCAAGTGCCCGTTCGTTAACCTAGACAGTCCAAGTGCCCGCTAGGTTACCTAGACAGTCCAAGTGCCCGCTAGTTAACCTACATAGTCCATGTGCCCGATAGGGAACCTACATAATCCAAGTGCCCGATAGGGAACCTACATAATCCAAGTGCCCGCTGGGGAACCTACATAGTCCAATTGCCCGCTAGGCAACCTACATAGTCCAAGTGCCCGTTAGTTAACCTAGATAGTCCAAGTGCCCGCTAGTTAACCTATATAGTCCAAGTGCCCGCTAGTTAACCTACATAGTACAAGGGCCCGCTAGTTGACCTTGAAAGTCCAAGTGCCCGCTAGTTAACCTACATAGTCCAAGGGCCCGCTAGTTAACCTACATAGTCCAAGGTCCGCTAATTAAACTATATAGTCCAAGTGCCTGCTAGTTAACCTACATAGTCCAAGTGCCTGCTAGGTAAACTACATAGTCCAAGTGCCCACTAGGTAACCTAGACAGTCCAATTGCCTGCTAGTTAACCTACACAGTCCAAGTACCCGATAGGGAACCTACAGAGTCCAATTGCCCGCTAGAGAACCTACATAGTCCAAGTGCTCGCTAGGTAAACTACATAGTCCAAGTGCCCACTAGGTAACCTAGACAGTCCAATAGCCCAGAAGTTAACCTAGACTGTTCAAGTACCCGATAAGGAACCTACATAGTCCAAGTGCCCGCTAGGGAACCTACATAGTCCAAGTGCTCGCTAGGCAACCTACATAGTCCAAGTGCCCGTTAGTTAACCTAGATAGTCAAAGTGCCTGCTAGGTAACCTAAATAGTCCAAGTGCCAGCTAGCGAACCTACATAGTCCAAGTGCCTGCTAGGTAACCTACATAGTCCAAGTGCCCGTTTGTTAACCTAGATAGTCAAAGTGCCTGCTAGGTAACCTAGACAGTCCAAGTGCCCGCTAGGTTACCTACATAGTCCAAGTGCCCGTTCGTTAACCTAGAGAGTCCAAGTGCCCGCTAGGTTACCTAGACAGTCCAAGTGCCCGCTAGTTAACCTACATAGTCCAAGTGCCCGATAGGGAACCTACATAATACAAGTGCCCGATAGGGAACGTACATAATCCAAGTGCCCGCTAGGCAACCTACATAGTCCAAGTGCCCGTTAGTTAACCTAGATAGTACAAGTGCCCACTAGGGGACGTACATAGTCCAAGTGCCCGTTAGGTAACCTACATAGTCCAAGTTCCCGATGGTAACCTAAATAGTCCAAATACCCGCTAGGGAAACTACATAGTCCAAGTGCCCGTTAGTTAACCTAGATAGTCCTAGTGCCCACTAGGGGACGTACATAATCCAAGTGCCTGCTAGGTAACCTAGATAGTATAAGTGCGCGCTAGGCTATATACATAGTCTGAGTGCCGTCTAGGAAACCTAGATAGTCCAAGTGCCCGCTAGTTAACCTACATAGTCCAAGGGCCTGCTAGTTAACCTACATAGTCCAAGGTCCGCTAGTTAACCTAGATAGTCCAAGTGCCCGCTAGTTAACCTAGATAGTCCATGTGCCCGCTAGTTAACCTAAGTAGTCCAAATGTCCGATAGGGATCCTACATAGTCCAAGTGCCCGCTAGGTAACCTACATAGTCCAAGTGCCCATTCGTTAACCTAGATAGTCAATGTGCCCGCTAGGTAACCTAGACAGTCCAAGGTCCCGCTAGGTTACCTACATATTCCAAGTGCCCGTTCGTTAACCTAGATAGTCCAAGTGCCCGCTAGGGAACCTACATAGTCCAATTGCCCGCTCTGGAACATACATAGTCCAAGTGCCCGTTAGTTAACCTAGATAATCCAAGTGCCCGATAGTTAACCTAGATAGTCCAAGTGCCCGCTTGTTAACCTACATAGTCTAAGTTCAAGATAGGTAACCTAGATAGTCCAAATGCCCACTAGTTAACCTAGACAGTCCAAGTACCCGATAGGGAACCTACATAGTCCAATTGCCCGCTAGGGAACCTACATAGTCCAAGTGCTCGCTAGGCAACATACATAGTCCTCGTGCCCGTTAGTTAACCTAGATAGTCAAAGTGCCTGCAAGGTAACCTAAATAGTCCAAGTGCCCTTTAGGGAACCTCCATAGTCCAAGTGCCCGCTAGGTAACCTAGATAGCCCAAGTGCCCTTTACGGAACCTAGATAGTCCAAAGGCCCGCTAGTAAACCTACATAGTCCATGGTCCCGCTAGTTAACCTACATAGTGCAAGTGTCCGCTAGTTAACCTACATATTCCAAGTGCCCCCTAGTTAACCTACATAATCTAAGTGCCCGTTAGCTAACCTAGGTAATATAAGGGCCCGCTAGTTGACCTACATAGTCCAAGTGCCAGCTAGGTAACCTAGATAGTACAAGTGCCCGCTAGGGAACCTAGATAGTCCAAGTGCCTGTTAGCTAACCTAGATAGTCCAAGTGGCGGCTAGGTAACCTACATAGTCCAAGTGCCCGTTCGTTAACCTAGATAATCCAAGTGCCCACTAGGTAACCTAGACAGTCCAAGTGCCCACTAGTTAACCTACATATTCCAAGTGCCCGATAGGGAACCTACATAATCCAAGTGCCCGCTAGGGAACCTACATAGTCCAGGTGCCCGCTAGGCAACCTACATAGTCTAAGTGCCCGTTATTTAACCTAGATAGTCAAAGTGCCTGCTAGGTAACCTAGATAGTCCAAGTGCCTGCTAGGTAACCTACATAGTCCAAGTTCCCGCTTGGTAACCTACATAGTGCAAGGGCCCGCTAGTTAACCTAGATCTTGCAAGTGTCCGCTAGTTAACCTACATAGTCCAAGTGCCCGATAGTTAACCTATATAGTCCAAGTGCCCGCTAGGGGTCCTTCATAATCCAAGTGTCTGCTAGGTAACCTAGATAGTCCAAGTGCCCGCTAGTTAACCTAGATAGTCCTCGTGCCCGTTAGTTAACCCAGATAGTCCAAGTGCCCACTAGGGGACGTACATAGTCCAAGTTCCCGCTAGGTAACCTAGATAGTCCAAGTGCGCGCTAGGGTATGTACATAGTCCATGTGCCCGCTAGTTAACCTAGATAGTCCTCGTGCCCGTTAGTTAACCCAGATAGTCCAAGTGCCCACTAGGGGACGTACATAGTCCAAGTTCCCACTTGGTAACCTAAATAGTCCAAGTGCCCGTTACCTAACCTAGATTGTCCAAGTGCCCACTAGGCAATATACATATTCCAAGTGCCCGTTCGTTAACCTCGATAGTCCAAGTGTCCGCTAGGGAACCTATATATTCCAAGTGCTATCTCGGTAACTTAGATAGTCCAAGGGCCCGCTAGTTAACCTAGATAGTCCATGGGCTCGGTTTTTAACTTTGATAGTCCAAGTGCCCGTTAGTTAACCTAGATTGTCCAAATGTCCTCTAGTTAACGTACATAGTCCAACTGCCCGCTAGGTAACCTGCATAGTGCAAGTGTCTGCTAGGTAACCTACATAGTCAAAGTGCCCGCTACTTAACATAGATAGTCCAAGTGCCCGCTAGGGAAGGTACATAGTCCAAATGCCCGCTAGGTAACCTAGAGAGTGCAAGTGCCCGCTAGTTAACCTACATAGTCCAAGTGCCTGCTACGTAAACTACATAGTCCAAGAGCCCGTTCGTTAACCTACATAGTCCAAGTGCCCGCTAGGTAACGTAGATAGCCCAAGTGCCCGCTAGGAAACGTACATAGTCCAAGTGACCACTAGGTAACCTAGACAGTCCAATTGCCCACTAGTTAACCTAGACAGTCCAAGTACCCGATAGGGAACCTACATAGTCCAAGTGCCTGCTATGGAACCTACATAGTCGAAGTGCTCGCTAGGCAACGTAGATAGTTCAAGTGCCAGCTAGGTAACCAAAGTAATCCAAGTGCCTGCAAGGTAACCTACAAAGTCTAAGTGCCCGCTAAGGAATCTATATAGTCCAAATGCCCGCTAGGGAGCCTACATAATCCAAATGCCCGCTATGTATCCTAGATAGTCCAAGGGCCAGCTAGGTAACCCACATAGTCCTAGTGTCCCCTAGTTAACCTACATTTTCCAAGTGCCCGATAAGGAACCTACATAGTCCAATTGCCCGCTAGGTAACCTATATAGTCAAAATGCCCTCTAGTTAACCCACATAGTCCAAGTGCCCGCTAGGGAACTTACATAGTCCAAGGGCCCGCTAGGGAACCTACATAGTCGAAGTGCCCGTTAGTTAACCTAGATAGTCCAAGTGCCCGCTAGGTAACCTAGATAGTCCAACAGCCCTCTAGGTAACCTACATACTCCAAGAACCCGCTAGGCAACGTAGATAGTTCAAGTGCCAGCTAGGTAACCTAGATAATCCAAGTGCCACTAGGTAACCTACAAAGTCTAAGTGCCCGCTAGGTTATCTATATAGTCCAAATGCCCGCCTGAGAACCTACATAGTCCAACTGCCCGCTAGGTAACCTAGATAATCCAAGTGCCCTCTAGTTAACCCACATAGTCCAAGGTCCGCTAGTTAACCTCGATAGTCCAAGTGCTCGCTAGTTAACCTACATAGACAAGGGCCCGCTAGTTGACCTAGATAGTCCAAGTGCCCGCTAGGTAACCAAAGTAGTCCAAATGTCCGATAGGGATCCTAGATAGTCCAAGTGCCCGCTAGGTAACCTACATAGTCCAAGTGCCCGTTCGTTAACCTAGATAGTCCAAGTGCCCGCTAGGAAACCTACATAGCCCATAGGCCCGCTAGGTAACCTAGATAGTCAAAGTGCCCGTTAGGTAACCTAGATAGTCCAAGTGCCCGCTAGGTAACTTACATTGTCCAAGTTCCTGCTAGGTAACCTAGATAGTCCAAGTGCCCGTTACCTAACCTAGATAGTCCAAGTGCCCACTAGGCAACCTACATAGTACAAGAGCCCGTTCTTTAACCTAGAATTCCAAGTGCCCGCTAGGTAACCTAGACAGTCCAAGTGCCCGCTAGGTAACCTATATTGTCCAAGTGCCCGCTAGGTAACCTAGATAGTCCAAGGGCCCGCTTGTTAACCTACATAGTCCAAGGGCTCACTTGTTAACTTTGATTGTCCAAGTGCCCGCTAGTTAACCTTAATCGTCCAAGTGCCCGCTAGTTAACCTAGATAGTCCAAGTGCCAGCTTGGTAACCAAAGTAGTCCAAATGTCCGATAGGGATCCTACATAGTCCAAGTGCCCGCTAGGTAACCTACATAGTCCAAGTGCCCGTTCGTTAACCTAGATAGTCCAAGTGCCTGCTAGGTAACCTAGACTGTCCAAGTGCACGCTAGTTTACCTACATAGTCCAAGTGCCCGTTCGTTAACCTAGATAGTCCAAGTGCCCGCTAGGAAACCTACATAGTCCAAAGGCCCGCTAGGTAAACTAGATAGTCCAAGTGCCCGCTAGGTAACCTAGAGTCCAAGTGCTCGCTAGTTAACCTACATAGTCCAAGTGTCCGCTATGTAACCTAGATAATCAAAGTGCCCGTTAGGTAACCTAGATAGTCCAAGTGCCCGCTAGGTAACTTACATTGTCAAAGTTCCTGCTAGGTAACCTAGATAGTCCAAGTGCCCGTTACCTAACCTAGATAGTCCAAGTGCCCACTAGGCAACCTACATAGTACAAGAGCCCGTTGTTTAACCTAGAATTCCAAGTGCCCGCTAGGTACCCTAGACAGTCCATGTGCCCGCTAGGTTACCTGCATATTCCAAGTGCCCGTTCGTTAACCTAGATAGTCCAAGTGCCCACTAACTAACCTACATAGTCCAAGTGCCCGCTAGGTAACCTATATAGTCCAAGTGCCCGCTAGGTAACCTAGATAGTCCAAGGACCCGCTAGTTAACCTACATAGTCCAAGGGCTCACTTGTTAACTTTGATAGTCCAAGTGCCCGCTAGTTAACCTAGATTGTCCAAGTGCCTGCTAGTTAACCTACATAGTCCAAGGGTCCACTAGTTAACCTAGATAGTCCAAGTGTTCTCTAGTTAACCTACATAGTCCAAGTGCCCGCTAGTTAACCTATATACCAAGTGCCCGCTAAGTAACCTAGATAGTCCAAGGGCACGCTAGTTAACCTACATAGTCCAAGTGCCCGCTAGGCAACCTAGATAGTCCAAGTGCCCGCTAAGGAACCTACATAGTCCAAGTGCACGCTGGTTAACCTAGATAGTCCAAGTGCCCGCTAGGGAACGTACATAGTCCAAGTTCCCGCTAGTTAACCTAGATAGTTCAAGTACCCGCTAGGTAACCTAGATCGTCCAAGGGCCCACTAGTTAGCCTACATAGTCCAAGTGCCCGCTAGGTAACCTAGATAGTCCAAGTGCCCGTTCGGTAACCTAGATAATCCAAGTGACCATTAGAGAACCTAGATAGTCCAAGGGCCCGCTAGTAAACCTACATAGTCCATGGGCCCGCTAGTTAACCTACATAATCTAAGTGCCCGTTAGCTAACCTAGATATTCCAAGGCCCCGCTAGTTGACCTACATAGTCTAAGTGCCAGCTAGGTAACCTAGATAGTACAAGTTCCCGCTAGGGAACCTAGATAGTCCAAGTGCCTGTTAGCTAACCTAGATAGTCCAAGTGGCGGCTAGGTAACCTAGATAGTCCAAGTGCCCGCTAGTTAACCTAGATAGTCCAAGTGCCTTCTAGGTAACCTACATAGTGCAAATGTCCGCTAGTTAACATACATATTCCAAGTGCCCCCTAGTTAACCTAGATAGTCCAAGTGCCCGCTAGGGAACGTACATAGTCCATGTGCCCGCTAGGTAACTTAGATAGTGCAATTGCCCGCTAGTTAACCTAGATAATTCTAGTACCCATTAGCTAACCTAGATCGTCCAAGGGCCCCCTAGTTAGCCTACATAGTCCAAGTGCCCGCTAGGTAACCTAGATAGTCCAAGTGCCCGTTCGGTATCCTAGATAGTCCAAGTGCCCTTTAGGGAACCTAGATAGTCCAAGGGCCCGCTAGTCAACCTACATAGTCCATGGGCCCGCTAGTTAACCTACATAGTGCAAGTGTCCGCTAGTTAACCTACATATTGCAAGTGCCCCCTAGTTAACCTACATAATCTAAGTTCCCGTTAGCTAACCTAGGTAGTCCAAGGGCCCGCTAGTTGACTTACATAGTCCAAGTGCCAGCTAGGTAACCTAGATAGTACAAGTGCCCCCTAGCTAACCTATATATTCCAAGTGGCGGCTAGGTAACCTACATAGTCCAAATGCCCATTCGTTAACCTAGATAATCCAAGTGCCCGCTAGTTAACCTATACAGTCCAAGTTCCCGCTAGTAAGCCTACATAATCCATGGGCCTGCTAGTTAACCTACATAGTGCAAGGGCCCGCTAGTTAACCTAGATCGTGCAAGTGGCCGCTAGGGATCCTTCATAATCCAAGTGCCCGCTAGTTAACCTATATAGTCTTCGTGCCCGTTAGTTAACCTAGATAGTCCATGTGCCCACTAGGGGACGTACATAGTCAAAGTGCCCGCTAGGTAACCTAGATAATCCAAGTGCGCGCTAGGGTATGTACATAGTCCAAGTGCCTGCTAGGAAATCTAGATAGTCCAAGTTCCCGCTAGTTAACCTACATAGTCCACGGGCCCACTAGTTAACCTACATAGTCGAAGGTCTGCTAGTTAACCTAGATAGTCAAAGGGCCCGCTAGGTAACCTAGACAGTCCAAGTGCCCGCTAGGTTACCTACATATTCCAAGTGCCCGTTCGTTAACCTAGATAGTACAAGTGCCCGCTAGGTAACCTACATAGTCAAAGGGCCTGCTAGGTAACCTAGATAGTCCAAGTGCCCGCTAGTTAACCTAGATAGTGAAAGTGCCCTTTAGGGAACCTAGATAATCCAAGTGCCCGCTAGGAACCTACATAGTCCAAGTGCTCGTTAGTTAACCTAGATAATCCAAGTGCCAGCTAGTTAACCTAGATAGTCCAAGTGCCCGCTAGGTAACCTACATAGTCCAAGTGCCCGCTAGGTAACCTATATAGTCCAAATGCCCGCTAGGGAACCTACATAGTCCAAGCGCCCGCTAGTTAACCTAGATAGTCCAAGTGCCCGCTAGTTAACCTAGACGGTCCAAGTGCCCGCTAGGTTACCTACGTAATCCAACTGCACTGTCCTTAACCTAGATAGTCCAAGTTCCGGCTAGTTAACCTAAATCGTCCAAGTGCCCGCTAGGAACCTACATAGTCCAAGTGCTCGTTAGTTAACCTAGAAAATCCAAGTGCCAGCTAGTTAACCAAGATAGTCCAAGTGCCCGCTAGGTAACCTACATAGTCCAAGTGCCCGCTAGGTAACCTACATAGTCCAAGTGCCCGCTAGGTAACCTATATAGTCCAAATGCCCGCTAGGGAACCTACATAGTCCAAGCGCCCGCTAGTTAACCTAGATAGTCCAAGTGCCCGCTAGTTAACCTAGATTGTCCAAGTTCCCGCTAGTTAAACAGAATCATCAAAGTGCCCTCTAGTTAACTTACATAGTCAAAAGGCCTAGTTAACCTACAAGACCAAGGGCATGCTAGTTAACCTAGATAGTCCAAGGGTCCGCTAGTTAACCTACATAGTGCAAGTTCCCACGAGGTAACCTAGACAGACCAAGTGACCACTAGGTTACCTACATAGTCCAAGTGCCCGTTCGTTAACCTACATAGTCCAAGTGCCCGCTAGGTAACGTAGATAGCCCAAGTGCCCGTTAGGGAAAGTACAAAGTCCAAGTGCCCGTAGGTAACCTAGATAGTCCAAGTGCCCACTAGTTAACCTACATAGTCCAAGTGCATGCTAGGTAAACTACATAGTCCAAGTGCCCATTCGTTAACCTACATAGTCCAAGGGCCCGCTAGGTAACATAGATAGCCCAAGTGCCCGCTAGGTAGCATACATAGTCCAAGTGCCCACTAGGTAACCTAGACAGTCCAATTGCCCGCTAGTTAACCTAGACAGTCCAAGTACCCGATAGGGAACCTACATAGTACAAGTGCCCGCTAGGGAACCTACATAGTCCAAGTGCTCGCTAGGCAACCTACATAGTCCAAGTGCCCGTTAGTTAACCTAGATAGTCAAAGTGCCTGCTAGGTAACCTAAATAGTCCAAGTGCCCGCTAGAGAACCTACATAGTCCAAGTGCCCTCTAGGTACCCTAGATTGTCCAATTGCCCGTTAGCTAACCTAGATAGTCGAAGTGTCCGTTAGTTAACCAACATATTCCAAGTGCCCGTTCGTTAACCTAGATAGTCCAAGTGCCCGCTAGGTAACCTAGACGGTCCAAGTGCCCGCTAGGTTACCTACGTAGTCCAACTGCACTGTCCTTAACCTAGATAGTCCAAGTTCCGGCTAGTTAACCTAAATCGTCCAAGTGTCCGCTAGGTAACCTACATAGTCCATGTGACTGCTAGGTAACCTAGATATTCCAAGTGCCTGATAGCTAACCTACATAGTCCAAGTGTCCGTTCGTTAACCTAGATAGTCCAAGTGCCTATTGGGTAACCTACATAGTCCAAGTGCCCGCTTGGTAACCTGGATAGTCCAAGTGCCCGCTAGTTAACCTACATAGTCCAAGTGCCTTCTAGGGAGCCTACATAGTCCACGTGACCGCAAGGGAACCTACATAGTCCAAGTACCCGTTAGGGAAACTACATAGTCCAAGTGCCCGCTAGGTAACCTACATAGTCCAAATGCCCGCAAGGAAACCTACATAGTCTAAATGCCCGCTAGGCAACCTACATAATCCAAGTGCCCGCACTGGAACATACATAGTCTAAGTGCCCGTTAGCTAACCTAGATAGTCCAAGGGTCCGCTAGTTGACCTACATAGTCCAAGTGCCAGTTAGGTAACCTAGATAGTACAAGTGCCCGCTAGGGAACCTAGATAGTCCAAGTGCCTGTTAGCTAACCTAGATAGTCCAAGTGGCGGCTAGGTAACCTACATAGTCCAAGTGCCCGTTCGTTAACCTAGATAATCCAAGTGCCCGCTAGGTAACCTAGACAGTGAAAGTGCCCGTTAGGTAACCTAGATAGTCCAAGTGCCTGCTAGGTAACCTACATTGTCCAAGTTCCCGCTAGGTAACCTAGATAGTCCAAGTGCCTGTTACCTAACTTAGATAGTCCAAGTGCCCCCTAGGCAACATACATAGTCCAAGTGCCCGTTCGTTAACGTAGAAGTCCAAGAGCCCGCTATGTAACCTAGACCGTCCAAGTGCCCGTTCGTTAACCTAGATAGTCCAAGTGCCCGCTAGGGAACCTATATACTCCAAGTGCTATCTAGGTAACCTAGATAGTCCAAGTGCCCGCTAGGTAACCTACATAGTGCAAGTGTCTGCTAGGTAACCTACATAGTCGAAGTGCGCACTCGTTAACGTAGATAGTCCAAGTGCCCGCTAGGGAAGGTACATAGTCCAAGTGCCCGCTAGGTAACCTAGAGAGTGCAAGTGCCCGCTAGTTAAGCTACATAGTCCAATTGCCTGCTAGGTAACCTAGATAGTCCAAGGGCCTGCTAGTTAACCTACATAGTCTAAGTGCCCACTAGGTAACCTACATAGTGCAAGTGTCCACTAGTTAACCTACATAGTCAAAGTGCCCGCTAGTTAACCTAGATAGTCCAAGTGCCCACTAGGTAACCTACATAGTGCAAGTATCCGCTAGTTAACCTAGTTCGTCCAATTGTCCGCTAGTTAACCTACATACTCCAAGTGCCCGCTAGGTAACCTAGATATTCCAAGTGCCCTTTAGGGAACCTAGATAGTCCAAGTGCCCGCTAGGGAACCTACATAGTCCAATTGCCCGCTCTGGAACATACATAGTCCAAGTGCCCGTTAGTTAACCTAGATAATCCAAGTGCCCGCTAGTTAACCTAGATAGTCCAAGTGCCCGCTAGTTAACCTACATAGTCCAAGTTCCCGCTAGGTAACCTAGACAGTCCAATTGACCACTAGTTAACCTAGACAGTCCAAGTACCCGATAGGGAACCTACATAGTCCAATTGCCCGCTAGGGAACCTACATAGTCCAAGTGCTCGCTAGGCAACATACATAGTCCAAGTGCCCGTTAGTTAACCTAGATAGTCAAAGTGCCTGCAAGGTAACCTAAATAGTCCAAGTGCCCGTTAGGGAACCTCCATAGTCCAAGTGCCCGCTAGGTAACCTAGATAGTCCAATTGCCCGTTAGGTAACCTAGATAGTCGAAGTGTCCCCTAGTTAACCTACATAGTCCAAGTGCCCGTTCGTCAACCTAGATAGTCCAAGTGCCCGCTAAGTAACCAAGACAGTCCAAGTGCCCGCTAGGTTACCTACATAGTCCAAGTGCATGTTCGTTAACCTAGATAGTCCAAGTGCCCGCTGGTAACCTACATAGTCCAAGGGCCCGCTAGGTAACCTTGATAGTCCAAGTGCCTTCTAGTTAACCTACGTAGTCCAAGTGCCCTCTAGGTAACCTACATAGACCTAGTGCCCACTAGGTAACTTAATAATCCAAATGCCCGCTAGGGAAACTACATAGTCCAAGTGCCCACTAGTTAACCTAGATAGTCCAAGTGCCCGCTAGTAAACCTAGATGGTCCAATGGCCCGCTAGTTAACCTAGATAGTCCAAATGCCCGCTAGTTAACCTAAATCGTCCAAGTGTCCGCTAGGTAACCAACATAGTCCAAGTGACTGCTAGGTAACCTAGATAGTTCAAGTGCCTGATCGCTAACCTACATAGTCCAAGTGTCCGTTCGTTAACCTAGATAGTCCAAGTGCCCATTGGGTAACCTACATAGTCCAAGTGCCCGCCTGGTAACTTGTATAGTCCAAGTGCCCGCTAGTTAACCTACATAGCCCAAGTGCCTTCTAGGGAGCCAACATAGTCCACGTGACCGCTAGGGAACCTACATAGTCCAAGTGCCCGTTAGGGAACCTACATAGTTCAAGTGCCCGCTAGGTAACTTACATAGTCCAAATGCCCGCAAGGAAACCTACATAGTCTAAATGCCCTCTAGGCAACCTACATAATCCAAGTGCCCGCTCTGGTACATACATAGTCCAAGTTCCCGTTAGCTATCCTAGATAGTCCAAGGGCCCGCTAGTTGACCTACATAGTCCAAGTGCCAGCTAGGTAACCGAGATAGTACAAGTGCCCGCTAGGGAACCTAGATAGTCCAAGTGCCTTTTAGCTAACCTAGATAGTCCAAGTGGTGGCTAGGTAACCTACATAGTCGAAGTGCCCGTTTGTTAACCTAGATAATCCAAGTGCCCGCTAGGTAACCTAGATAGTCCAAGTGCCCGCTAGGTAACCTACATAGTCCAAATGCCCGCTAGTTAACCTACATAGTCCAAGTGCCCGTTAAGGAACCTAGATAGTCCAAATGCACGCTAGGGAACCCACATAGTCCAAGTGCCCGCTAGAGAACTTACATAGTCCAAGGGCCGCTAGGGAACCTACATAATCCAAGTGTCCGTTACTTAACCTAGATAGTCCAAGCGCCTACTAGGTAAACTAGATAGTCCAACAGCCCTGTAGGTAACCTACATACTCCAAGTACCCGCTAGGTAACGTAGATAGTTCAAGTGCCAGCTAGGTAACCTAGATAGTCCAAGTGCCCGCTAGGTAACGTACAAAGTATAAGTGCCCGCTTAGGAATCTATATAGTCCAAATGCCCGCTAGGGAGCCTACATAATCCAAATGCCCGCTAGGTAACCTAGATAGTCCAAGGTCCCGCATGGAAACCTACATATTCCTAGTGCCCCCTAATTAACCTACATTCTCCAAGTGCCCGATAGGGAACCTACATAGTCCAAGGGTCCGCTAGGGAACCTACATAGTTCAAGTGCCCGTTAGTTAACCTAGATAGTCCAAGTGCCCGCTAGGTAACCTAGATAGTCCAACAGCCCGCTAAGTAACCAACATACTCCAAGAACCCGCTAGGCAACGTAGATAGTTCAAGTGCCAGCTTGGTAACCTAGATAGTCCAAGTGCCCGCTAGGTAACCTACAAAGACTAAGTGCCCGCAAGGTTATCTATATAGTCCAAATGCCCGCTAGGGAACCTACATAGTCCAAGTGCCCGCTAGGTAACCTAGATAGTCCAAGTGCCCTCGAGTTAACCTAGATCGTCTAAGTGCCCGCTAGTTAACCTACATAGTCCAAGGGCCCGTTAGTTAACCTCCTTAGTACAAGGTCCGCTAGTTAACCTAGATAGTCCAAGTGCTCGCTAGTTAACCTACATAGTACAAGGGCCCGCTAGTTGACCTAGATAGTCCAAGTGCCCGCTAGGTAACCTAAGTAGTCCAAATGTCAGATAGGGATCCTACATAGTCCATGTGCCCGCTAGGTAACCTACATAGTCCAAGTGCCCGTTCGTTAACCTAGATAGTCCAAGTGCCAGCTAGGAAACCTACATAGTCCAAGGGCCCGCTAGGTATCCTAGACTGTCCCAGTGCCCGCTACGTTACCTACATAGTCCAAGTGCCCGTTCATTAACCTAGATAGTCCAAGTGTCCGCTAGGGAACCTACATAGTCCAAGTGCCCGTTAGTTAACCTAGATAGTCCAAGTGCCCACTAGGTAACCTAGATAGTCCAACAGCCCGGTAGGTAACCTATATACTCCAAGTACCCGCTAGGTAACGTAGATAGTTCAAATGCCAGCTAGGTAACCTAGATAGTCCAAGTGCCCGCTAGGGAACCTATATACTCCAAGTGCTATCTAGGTAACCTAGATAGTCCAAGGGCCCGCTAGTTAACCTACATAGTCCAAGGGCTCGCTTGTTAACTTTGATACTCCAAGTGCCCGTTAATAAACCTAGATCGTCCAAGTGCCCAATAGTTAACCTATATCGTCCAAGTGTCCTCTAGTTAACCTACATAGTTCATGTGCCCGCTAGGTAACCTACATAGTGCAAGTGTCTGCTAGGTAACCTACATAGTCCAAGTGCCCACTAGTTAACGTAGATAGTCCAAGTGCCCGCTAGGGAAGGTACATAGTCCAAGTGCCCGCTAGGTAACCTAGAGAGTGCAAGTGCCCGCTAGTTAAGCTACATTGTCCAATTGCCTGCTAGGTAACCTAGATAGTCCAAGGGCCTGCTAGTTAACCTACATAGTCCAAGTGCCTGCTAGGTAACCTACATAGTGCAAGTGTCCGCTAGTTAACCTACATAGTCAAAGTGCCCGCTAGTTAACCTAGATAGTCCAAGTGCCCACTAGGTAACCTACATAGTGCAAGTATCCGCTAGTTAACCTAGTTCGTCCAATTGTCCGCTAGTTAACCTACATAGTCCAAGTGCCCGCTAGGTAACCTAGATAGTCCAAGTGCCCTTTAGGGAACCTAGATTGTCCAAGTGTCCGCTAGGGAACCTACATAGTCCAAATGCCCGCTCTGGAACATACATAGTCCAAGTGCCCGTTAGTTAACCTAGATAATCCAAGTGCCCGCTAGTTAACCTAGATAGTCCAAGTGCCCGCTAGTTAACCTACATAGTCCAAGTTCCCGCTAGGTAACCTAGACAGTCCAATTGCCCACTAGTTAACCTAGACAGTCCAAGTACCCGATAGGGAACCTACATAGTCCAATTGCCGCTAGGGAACCTACATAGTCCATGTGCTCGCTAGGTAATCTAAGTAGTCCAAGTACCCGTTAGTTAACCTAGATAGTCAAAGTGCCTGCTAGGTAACCTAAATAGTCCAAGTGCCCGTTAGAGAACCTCCATAGTCCAAGTGCCCGCTAGGTAACCTAGATAGTCCAATTGCCCGTTAAGTAACCTAGATAGTCGAAGTGTCCGCTAGTTAACCTACATAGTCCAAGTGCCCGTTCATCAACCTAGATAGTCCAAGTGCCCGCTAAGTAACCTAGACAGTCCAAGTGCCCGCAAGGTTACCTACATAGTCCAAGTGCATGTTCGTTAACCTAGATAGTCCAAGTGCCCGCTGGTAACCTACATAGTCCAAGGGCCCGCTAGGTAACCTTGATAGTCCAAGTGCCTTCTAGTTAACCTACGTAATCCAAGTGCCCTCTAGGTAACCTACATAGTCCAAGTGCCCACTAGGTAACCTAAATAATCCAAATGCCCGCTAGGGAAACTACATAGTCCAAGTGCCCGCTAGTTAACGTAGATAGTCCAAGTGCCCGCTAGTAAACCTAGATAGTCCAATGGCCCGCTAGTTAACCTAGAGAGTCCAAATGCCCGCTAGTTAACCTAAATCGTCCAAGTGTCCGCTAGTTAACATACATAGTCCAAGTGACTGCTAGGTAACCTAGATAGTTCAAGTGCCTGATAGCTAACCTACATAGTCCAAGTGTCCGTTCGTTAACCTATATAGTCCAAGTGCCCATTGGGTAACCTACATAGTCCAAGTGCCCGCCTGGTAACCTGGATAGTCCAAGTGCCCGCTAGTTAATTTACATAGTCCAAGTGCCTTCTAGGGTGCCAACATAGTCCACGTGACCGCTAGGGAACCTACATAGTCCGAGTGCCCGTTAGGGAACCTACATAGTTCAAGTGCCCGCTAGGTAACCTACATAGTCCAAATGCCCGCAAGGAAACCTACATAGTCTAAATGCCCTCTAGGCAACCTACATAATCCAAGTGCCCGCTCTGGAACATACATAGTCCAAGTGCCCGTTAGGTAACCTAGATAGTCCAAGGGCCCGCTAGTTGACCTACATAGTCCAAGTGCCAGCTAGGTAACCTAGATAGTACAAGTGCCCGCTAGGGAACCTAGATAGTCCAAGTGCCTTTTAGCTAACCTAGATAGTCCAAGTGGCGGCTAGGTAACCTACATAGTCCAAGTGCCCGTTCGTTAACCTAGATAATCCAAGTGCCCGCTAGGTAACCTAGAGAGTCCAAGTGCCCGCTAGGTAACCTACATAGTCCAAATGCCCGCTAGTTAACCTACATAGTCCAATTGCCCGTTAAGGAACCTAGATAGTCCAAATTCACGCTAGGGAACCCACATAGTCCAAGTGCCCGCTAGGGAACTTACATAGTCCAAGGGCCGCTAGGGAACCTACATAGTCCAAGTGTCCGTTAGTTAACCTAGATAGTCCAAGTGCCTACTAGGTAACCTAGATAGTCCAACAGCCCTGTAGGTAACCTACATACTCCAAGTACCCGCTAGGTAACGTAGATAGTTCAAGTGCCAGCTAGGTAACCTAGATAGTCCAAGTGCCCGCTAGGTAACCTACAAAGTATAAGTGCCCGCTTAGGAATCTAAATAGTCCAAATGACCGCTAGGGAGCCTACATAATCCAAATCCTCGCTAGGTAACCTAGATAGTCCAAGGGCCTGCTAGGAAACCTACATAGTCCTAGTGCCCCCTAGTTAACCTACATTCTCCAAGTGCCCGATAGGGAACCTACATAGTCCAAGGGCCCGCTAGGGAACCTACATAGTTCAAGTGCCCGTTAGTTAACCTAGATAGTCCAAGTGCCCGCTAGGTAACCTAGATAGTCCAACAGCCCGCTAGGTAACCAACATACTCCAAGAACCCGCTAGGCAACGTAGATAGTTCAAGTGCCAGCTTGGTAACCTACATAGTCCAAGTGCCCGCTAGGTAACCTAGATAGTCCAAGTGCCCTCGAGTTAACCTAGATCGTCTAAGTGCCCGCTAGTTAACCTACATAGTCCAAGGGCCCGTTAGTTAACCTACATAGTACAAGGTCCGCTAGTTAACCTAGATAGTCCAAGTGCTCGCTAGTTAAGCTACATAGTACAAGGGCCCGCTAGTTAGCCTAGATAGTCCAAGTGCCCGCTAGGTAACCTAAGTAGTCCAAATGTCAGATAGGGATCCTACATAGTCCATGTGCCCGCTAGGTAACCTACATAGTCCAAGTGCCCGTACGTTAACCTAGATAGTCCAAGTGCCCGCTAGGAAACCTACATAGTGCAAGGGCCCGCTAGGTAACCTAGACTGTCCCAGTGCCCGCTAGGTTACCTACATAGTCCAAGTGCCCGTTCGTTAACCTAGATAGTCCAAGTGTCCGCTAGGAAACCTACATAGTCCAAGTGCCCGTTAGTTAACCTAGATAATCCAAGTGCCCACTAGTTAACCTAGATAGTCCAGTGCCCACTAGGTAACCTACATAGTCCAAGTGCCCGCTAGGTAACTTATATAGTCCAAATGCCCGCTAGGGAACCTAGATATTACAAGTGCCCGCTAGTTAACCAGGATCATCAAAGTGCCCTCTAGTTAACTTACATAGTCTAAAGGCCTGCTAGTTAACCTACATAGACCAAGGACCCGCTAGTTAACCTAGATAGTCCAAGTGCCCGCTAGTTAACCTACATAGTCCAAGTTCCCGCTAGGTAACCTAGACAGTCCAAGTGACCACTAGGTTACCTACATAGTCTAAGTGCCCGTTCGTTAACCTTCATAGCCCAAGTGCCCGCTAGGGAAAGTACATAGTGTAAGTGCCCGTAGGTAACCTAGATAGTCCAAGTGCCCGCTAGTTAACCTAAATAGTCCCAGTGCCTGCTAGGTAAACTACATAGTCCAAGTGCCCGTTCGTTAACCTACATTGTCCAAGTGCCCGCTAGGTAACGTAGATAGCCCAAGTGCCCGCTAGGGAACGTACATAGTCCAAGTGCCCACTAGGTAACCTAGACAGTCCAATTGCCCCCTAGTTAACCTAGACAGTCCAAGTACCCGATAGGGAACCTACATAGTCCATGTGTTCGCTAGGCAACCTACATAGTCCAAGTGCCCGTTAGCTAACCTAGATAGTCGAAGTTTCCGCTAGTTAACCTAAATAGTCCAACTGCCCGTTCGTTAACCTAGACAGTCCAAGTGGCCGCTAGGTAACCTAGACAGTCCAAGTGCCCGCTAGGTTACCTACATAGTCCAAGTGCACGTTCGTTAACCTAGATAGTCCAAGTGCCCCTGGTAACCTACATAGTCCAAGGGCCAGCTAGGTAACCTTGATAGTCCAAGTGCCTTCTAGTTAACCTACGTAGTCCAAGTGCCCGCTAGGTAACCTACATAGTCCAAGTGCCCACTAGGTTACCTAAATAATCCAAATTCCCGCTAGGGAAACTACATAGTCCAAGTGCCGCTAGTTAACCTAGTTAGTCCAAGGGCCTGCTAGTTAACCTAGATAGTCCAAGTGCCCGCTAGTTAACTTAAATCGTCCAAGTGTCCGCTAGGTAACCTTCATAGTCCAAGTGCCTGCTAGGTAACCTAGATAGTCCAAGTGCCTGATCGCTAACCTACATAGTCCAAGTGTCCGTTCGTTAACTTAGATAGTCCAAGTGCCCATTGGGTAACCTACATAGTCCAAGTGCCCGCTTGGTAACCTGGATAGTCCAAGTGCCCGCTAGTTAACCTACATAGTCCAAGTGCCTTCTAGGGAGCCTACATACTCCACGTGACCGCTAGGGAACCTACATAGTCCAAGTGCCCGCTAGGGAACCTACATAGTCCAAATGCCCGCAAGGAAACCTACATAGTCTAAATGTCCGCCAGGCAACCTACATAATCCAAGTGCCCGCTCTGGAACATACATAGTGCAAGTGTCCGTTAGATAACCTAGATAGTCCAAGGGCCCGCTAGTTGACCTACATAGTCCAAGTGCCAGCTTGGTAACCTAGATAGTACAAGTGCCCGCTAGGGAACCTAGATTGTCCAAGTGCCTGTTAGCTAACCTAGATAGTACAAATGGCGGCTAGGTAACCTACATAGTCCAAGTGCCCGTTCGTTAACCTAGATAATCCAAGTGCCCGTTATGTAACCTAGACAGTCCAAGTGCCCGCTAGTTACCCTACATATTCCAAGTGCCCGTTAGTTAACCAAGATAGTCAAAGTGCCTGCTAGGTAACCAAGATAGTCCAAGTGCCCGCTAGGTAACCTACATAGTCCAAGTGCCTTCTAGGCAACCTAAATAGTCCAAATGCCCGCTAGGGAAACTACATAGTCCAAGTGCCCCCTAGTTGACCTAGATAGTCAAGTGCCCCCTAGTAAACCTACATAATACATGGTCCCGCTAGTTAACCTACATAGTGCAAGGGCCCGCTAGTTAACCTAGATCGTGCAAGTGTCCGCTAGTTAACCTACATAGTCCAAGTGCCTTCTAGGGAGCCTACATAGTCCACGTGACAGCTAGGGAACCTACATAGTCCAAATGCCCGCAAGGAAACCTACATAGTCTGAATGCCCGCTTGGCAACCTACATAATCCAAGTGCCAGCTCTGGAACATACATAGTCCAAGTGCCCGTTAGCCAACCTAGATAGTCCAAGGGCCCGCTAGTTGACCTACATAATCCAAGAGCCAGATAGGTAACCTAGATAGTACAAGTGCCCACTAGGGAACCTAGATAGTCCAAGTGCCTGTTAGCTAACCTAGATAGTCCAAGTGGCGGCTAGGTAACCTACATAGTCCAAGTGCACGTTCGTTAACCTAGATAATCCAAGTGCCCGTTAGGTAACCTAGATAGTCCAAGTGCCCGCTAGGTAATCTAAATTGTCCAAATGCCCGCTAGGGAAACTACATAATCCAAGTGCCCGCTAGTTAACTTAGATAGTCCAAGTGCCCCCTAGTAAACCTACATAACCCATGGGCCCGCTAGTTAACCTACATAGTCCAAGCGCCAGCTAGTTAACCTAGATAGTCCAATTGCCCGCTAGGGATCCTTCATAATCCTATTCCTGCTAGGTAACCTAGATAGTCCAAGGGCCTGCTAGTTAACCTACATAGTCCAAGTGCCCGCTAGGTAACCTACATAGTGCAAGTGTCCGCTAGTTAACCTACATAGTCCAAGTGCACGCTAGTTAACCTAGATAGTCCAAGTGCCCGCTAGTTAACCTACATAGTGCAAGTGTCCGCTAGTTAACCTACGTAGTCCAAGGGACCCCTAGTTAACATAGATAGTCCAAGTACCCGCTAGGTAACTTGGTTAGGCCATGTGCCTGCTAGTTAAGCTACATAGTGCAAGTGCCCGATAGAAAACTATATAGTCCAAGTGCCCTCTATGGAACCTACACCGCCAAGTGCCCGTTATGGAACCAATAGTCTTAGTGCTGGCTAGGGAACCTGTATCATCCAAGTGCCCGCTAATTAACCTACAAAGTCCAAGTGCCCGCTAGGTAATCTATATAGTCCAAATGCCCGCTAGGGAACCTACATAGTCCAAGTACCCGCTAATTAACCTACATAGTCCATGTGACCGTTAGTTAACCTAGATAGTCTAAGGGCTCACTATTTAACCTACATAATTCAAGTGCCTGCTATGTAACTTAGATAATCCAAGTGCTCGCTAGGTAACCTAGATAGTCCTACTGCCCGTTAGTTAACCCAGATAGTCCAAGTGCCCGCTAGGGTATGTACATAGATCAAGTGCCCGCTAGGTAACCTAGATAGTCCAAGTGCCCGCTAGTTAACCTACATAGTCGAAGGGCCCCTTAGTTAACCTAGATGGTCAAAGTGCCCACTAGTTAACCTAGATTGTCCAAGTGTCCGCTAGTTAACCTACATAGTCCCAGTGCCCTTAGGTAACCTAGATAGTCCAAGTGCCCGCTAGGGAACCTACATAGTCCAAGTTCCCGCTAGGTAACCTAGATAGTCAAGGGCCCGTTACCTATCCTAGATCGTCCAAGTGCCTGCTAGGCAACCTACATAATCCGAGTGCCCGTTCGTTAACCTAGAAGTCCAAGTGCACGCTACATTACCTGCATAGTCCAAGTGCCCGTTAGGTAACCTACATAGTCCAAGTGCCCGCTAGTTAACCTAGATAGTCCAAGTGCCCGTTCGTTAACCTAGACAGTCCAAGTGCCCGCTAGGGAAACCACATAGTCCAGTCCCCGCTAGGGAACTTACATAATCCAAGTGCCCGCTATTTAACCTAGATAGTCCAAGTGCCCTTTCGTTAACCTAGACAGTCCAAGTGCCCGCTAGGGAACCTATATAGTCCAAGTACCCGCTAGGTAACGTAGATAGTCCAAGTCCCCACTAGGGGACGTACATACTCCAAGTGCCCGCTTGGTAACCTAGATAGTCCAAGTGCCCGCTAGGGTATGTACATAGACCAAGTGCCCGCTAGGTAACCTACATAGTCCAAGTGCCCGTTAGGGAGCCTCGATAGTCCAAGTGCCCGCTAGGGAACCTGCATCGTGCAAGTGCCTGCTAGGTAATCTAGATAATCCAAGTGCCCGCTAGTTAAACTACATAGTCCAAGTGCCTGCTAGGTAAACTACATAGTCCAAGTGCCCGTTCATTAACCTACATTGTCCAAGTGCCCGCTAGGAAACGTAGATGGCCCAAGTGCCCGCTAGGGAAAGTACATAGTCCAAGTGCCCACCAGGTAACCTAGACAGTCCAATTGCCCCCTAGTTAACCTAGACAGTCCAAGTACCCAATAGGGAACCTACATAGTCCAAGTGCTCGCTAGGCAACCTACATAGTCCAAGTGTCCATTAGTTAACCTAGATAGTCCAATTGCCCGCTAGCTAACCTAGATAGTCGAAGTGTCCGCTGGTTGACCTACATAGTCCAAGTGCCCGTTCGGTAACCTAGATAGTTCAAGTGCCCGCTAGGTAACCTAGACAGTCCAAGTGCCCGCTAGGTTACCTACATAGTCCAAGTGCACGTTCGTTAACCTAGATAGTCCAAGTGCCCGCTGGTAACCTACAAAGTCCAAGGGCCCGCTAGGTAATCTTGATAGTCCAAGTGCCTTCTAGTTAACCTACGTAGTCCAAGTGCCCGCTAGGTAACCTACATAGTCCAAGTGCCCACTAGGTAACCTAAATAATCCAAAGGCCCGCTAGGGAAACTACATAGTCCAAGTGCCCGCTAGTTAACCTAGATAGTCCAAGTGCCCGCTAATTAACCTAAATCGTCCAAGTGTCTGCTAGGTAACCTACATAGTCCAAGTGCCTGCTAGGTAACCTAGATAGTCCAAGTGCCTGATAGCTAACCTACATAGTCCATGTGTCCGTTCATTAACTTAGATAGTCCATGTGCCCATTGGGTAACCTACATAGTCCAAGTTCCCGCTTGGTAACCTGGATAGTCCAAGTGCCCGCTAGTTAACCTACATAGCCCAAGTGCCTTCTAGGGAGCCTACATACTCCACGTGACCGCTAGGGAACCTACATAGTCCAAGTGCCCGCTAGGTAACCTACATAGTCCAAGTGCCCACTAGGTAACCTAAATAAACCAAATGCCCGCTAGGGAAACTACATAGTCCACGAGCCCGCTAGTTAACCTAGATAGTCCAAGTGCCCGCTAGTAAACCTAGATAGTCCAAGGGCCCGCTAGTTAAACTAGATAGTCCAAATGCCCGCTAGTTAACCTAAATCGTCCAAGTGTCTGCTAGGTAACCTACATAGTCCAAGTGACTGCTAGGTAACCTAGATAGTTCAAGTGCATGATAGCTAACCTACATAGTCCAAGTGTCCGTTCGTTAACCTAGATAGTCCAAGGGCCCATTGGGTAACCTACATAGTCCAAGTGCCCGCTTGGTAACCTGGATAGTCCAAGTGCGCGCTAGTTAACCTACATAGTCCAAGTGCCTTCTAGGGAGCCTACATAGTCCACGTGACCGCTAGGGAACCTACATTTTCCAAGTGCCCGCTAGGTAACATACATAGTCCAAATGCCCGCAAGGAAACCTACATAGTCTAAATGCCCGCTAGGCAACCTACATAATCCAAGTGCCCGCTCTGGAACATACATAGTCCAAGTGCCCGTTAGCTAACATAGATAGTCCAAGGGCCCGCTAGTTGACCTACATAGTCCAAGAGCCAGCTAGGTAACCTAGATAGTACAAGTGCCCACTAGGGAACCTAGATAGTCCAAGTGCCTGTTAGCTAACCTAGATAGTCCAAGTGGCAGTTAGGTAACCTACATAGTCCAAGTGCCCGTTCGTTAACCTAGATAATCCAAGTGCCCGTTAGGTAACCTAGACTGTCCAATTCCCGCTAGTTACCCTACATAGTCCAAGTACCCGTTAGTTAACCTAGATAGTCAAAGTTCCTGCTAGGTAACCTAGATAGTCCAAGTGCCCGCTAGGTAACCTACAGAGTTCAAGTGCCCGCTAGGTAACCTAAATTGTCCAAATGCCCGCTAGGGAAACTACATAGTCCAAGTGCCCGCTAGTTAACCTAGATAGTCCAAGTGCCCCCTAGTAAACCTACATAATCCATGGGCCCGCTAGTTAACCTACATAGTCCAAGCCCCAGCTAGGTAACCTAAATAGTCCAATTGCCCGCTAGGGATCCTTCATAATCCTATTCCTGCTAGGTAACCTAGATAGTCCAAGGGCCTGCTAGTTAACCTACATAGTCCAGTGCCCGCTAGGTAACTTACATAGTGCAAGTGTCTGCTAGTTAACCTACATAGTCCAAGTGCACGCTAGTTAACCTAGATAGTCCAAGTGCCCGCTAGGTAACCTACATAGTGCAAGTGTCCGCTAGTTAACCTACGTAGCCCAAGGGACCCCTAGTTAACCTAGATAGTCCAAGTACCCGCTAGGTAACCTAGTTAGTCCATGTGCCCGTTAGTGAACCTACATAGTCCAAGTTCCCGATAGAAAACTATATAGTCCAAGTGCCCTCTATGGAACCTACACCGTCCAAGTGCCCGTTATGGAACCAATAGTCTTAGTGCTGGCTAGGGAACCTGTATCATCCAAGTGCCCGCTAGGTAACTTAGATAGTACAAGTGCCCGCTAGGTAACCTACAAAGTCCAAGTGCCCACTAGGTAATCTATATAGTCCAAATGCCCGCTAGGGAACCTACATAGTCCACGTACCTGCTAATTAACCTACATAATCCAAGTAAGCGTTAGCTAACCTAGATAGTCTAAAGGTCCACTAGTTAACCTATATAATTCAAGTGCCCGCTAGGTAACTTAGATAATCCAAGTGCCCGCTAGATACCCTACATAGTCCAAAGACCCGCTAGTTAACCTACATAGTGCAAGGGCCCGCTAGTTAACCTAGATCATCCAAGTGTCCGTTAGTTAACCTACATAATCCAAATGCCCGTTAGCTACCCTAGATAGTCCAAGTGCCCGCTAGTTAACCTAAGTAGTCCAAATGTCCGATAGGGATCCTACATAGTCCAAGTGCTCGCTAGGCAACCTACATAATCCGAGTGCCCGTTCGTTAACTAGAAGTCCATGTGCCTGCTACGTTCCCTGCATAGTCCAAGTGCACATTAGGTAACCTACATAGTCCAAGTGCCCGCTAGGTAACCTAGATAGTCCAAGTACCCGTTAGCTAACTTAGATAGTCCACGTGCCCGCTAGGTAACCTACATAATCAAAGTGCCCGCTAGGTAACCTAGATATTCCATGTTCCTGTTAGTTAACCTAGATACTCCTAGTGCCCGCTAGGTAACCTACATAGTCCAAGGGCCCGCTCGTTAACCTAGTTCGTCCAAGTGTCCGCTAGGTAACCAAGATAGTCAAAGTGTCCGCTACGTAACCTACATAGTCCAAGTTCCCACTAGGTCACCTAGATAGTCCAAGTGCCCGTTACCTAACCTAGATAGTCCAAGTGCCCGCTAGGTAACCTACATAGTCCTAGTGCCCGCTAGTTAACCAACATTGTCCAAGTGCCCGATACGGACCTACATAGTCCAAGTGCCTGTTAGGTAACCTACATAGTCCAAATGCCCGCTAGTAACCAACATAGTCCAAGTGCCCGATAGGGAACTCACATAATCCAAGTGCCCGCTAGGGAACCTACATAGTCCAAGTACCCGTTAGGTAACCTAGATAGTCCAAATGCCCGCTAGGGAACACACATAGTCCAAGTGCCCGCCAGGGAACTTACATAGTCCAAGTGCCCGTTAGTTAACCTAGATAGTCCAAGTGCCCGCTAATTAACCTAGATAGTCCAAGTGCCCGTTCATTAACCTAGATAGTCCAAGTGCCCGCTGGGGAAACCACATAGTCCAGAGCCCGCTAGGGAACTTACATAGTCCAAGATCCCGCTAGTTAACCTAGATAGTCCAAGTGCCCATTCTTTAACCTAGACAGTCCAAGTTCCCGCTAGGGAACCCACATAGTCCAAGTGCCCTCTAGGGAACTTACATAGTCTAAGTGCCCGTTAGTAACCTATATAGTCCAAGTGCCCGTTCGTTAACCTAGACAGTCCAAGTGCCCGCTAGGGAAACCACATAGTCCAGTGCCCGCTAGGGAACTTACATAGTCCATGTTCCCGCTAGTTAACCTAGATAGTCCAAGTGCCCGTTCGTTAACCTAGACAGTCCAAGTGCCTGCTAGGGAAACCACATAGTCCAGTGCCCGCTAGGGAACTTACATAGTCCAAGTTACCGCTAGTTAACCTAGATAGTCCAAGTGCCCATTCTTTAACCTAGACAGTCCAAGTTCCCGCTAGGGAAACCACATAGTCCAGTGCCCGCTAGGGAACTTACATAGTCCAAGTACCCGCTAGTTAACTTAGATTGTCCAAGTGCCCTTTCGTTAACCTAGACAGTCCAAGTACCCGCTAGGGAACCCACATAGTCCAAGTGCCCGCTAGGGAACTTACATAGTCCAAGTGCCCGTTAGTAACCTATATAGTCCAAGTACCCGCCAGGTAACGTAGATAGTCCAAGTGCCCACTAGGGGACGTACATACTCCAAGTGCCCGCTAGGTAACCTAGATAGTCCAAGTGCCCGCTAGGGTATGTACATAGACCAAGTGCCCGCTAGGTAACCTACATAGTCCAAGTGCCCGCTAGGTAACCTAGATAGTCCAAGTACCCGTTAGCTAACCTAGATAGTCCAAGTGCCCGCTAGGTAACCTACATAATCAAAGTGCCCGCTAGGTAACCTAGATAGTCCATGTTCCTGTTAGTTAAACTAGATACTCCTAGTGCCCGCTAGGTAACCTACATAGTCCAAGGGCCCGCTCGTTAACCTAGTTCGTCCAAGTGTCCGCTAGGTAACCAAGATAGTCAAAGTGTCCGCTACGTGACCTACATAGTCCAAGTTCCCACTAGGTCACCTAGATAGTCCAAGTGCCCATTACCTAACCTAGATAGTCCAAGAGCCCGCTAGGTAACCTACATAGTCCTAGTGCCCGCTAGTTAACCAACATTGTCCAAGT
>NW_027458710.1:0-29851 GCF_050624435.1 Tenrec ecaudatus
CAGAAACCCACAGAACCAGTCGTTTTTATTGGATCTAGCGTTTTATGCGCGTTAGTGTGCGCGCACGCACTCAGTGAGCAAAATGTGATGATGAAGTAGGCCTCTGGTGCCAGACTGAGATTCATACTCTGTTCGATCACTGTGGACTCAGGCTTTCTGTGCGTCCAGTGTTCTCACCAACAAAAATGGGCATGATGATGGTACAGAGCTCTTGGTGTAGTGAGGAACTGTACCTGACACACCCAGGGCTGAGTCCCTGTATGCTGTTTCTACAAGAAATAATAATAGTGCTAACAGTCGTATTGTTACTATTATGATTATTTGTCCACTACAATAACATGGAAGTAGGAATGATGTTCAGCACTTAGCTTGCAATTGTCTCTCCTCATAATTGTGTGAGATCTGAGCTGTCTCCCCCCACCTCAAACATGTGAGTGGAGAATTGAAGTTAGGAGATTTGTCAGTGGTGATATAGCCAGTAAAGAGCAGAGCTAGAGCTTGAACCCTGGAAGTCTGGCTCAAGAGCCTGTACGTTTAAGCATCGTAGTAAACAATCATAGGGCAGCAACTAGATAGATGTCAGTGAGAGGACCAAGAAACACAAGTGAATAGAATGCAATGTGGTAAGTGAAACTGGTGTTGCGTAGATGGGAGCATAAAGAGAAATGCTACTGGGGGGTTGGGAGTGGGTGTTCGAGCCTTGTATGAAGTATTAGCCCTCACACAGGCAGGTGATAAACAATGGCTTAAGACTCATGATCACAACTGGAAAGGTTATGTATGGAGATGTCAATGGTGGGTTCTAGGATTAGAAAAACTTCGGCATTATTCCACAGGCATTTGGAATCAGGTAGAGGTTTTCAGGTAGGGGTGTGGCGGGATGTTTTTATATTTTGGAGTACTTATTGGCAGTAAAATGAGGCCTGGAGTTATGCATTGGGCTGCTAGCCTAATGGTCAGCAATTCAAACACACCAGCCATTCTAAGGGAGAAAGATAGCCGCTTCTGTAAAGATTTACAGCTGTGTAAACCATAGGGAGCAATTTTCTCCGTCCTATAGGGTCATTTAATCAAAATGTACTTAATGGAAGTGGTTTTGGTTATTGGCAATATGGAAAATGCATCAGAAGAGAAGAACTAATGGAGGCAGAGAGATGAGCTAGTGGTGAGAAATGTGGATGATTGAAACTCAATTCTACAGATATTGATAAATGAGTTTTTTAAGTGATTGAAGACTAGCAGGACTTGTAACTTTTAGAATTGTGGAGATGAAATGGGTAATAAATGACATCAAGAGTAAACAAGGCTATTCATCATCATCAAATATTTTCAACATATAATTGGCTACAGGGTTGGTTGAACCCAAGACTGTATTTTGGCTGAAAGAATATGTGATGTCACTTCTTTTCAAATGGTCAACTATCTTATTAACATTTATGAATTTTAGAATTAAAACATTTTATTTGTCTAAGTGAAAAATTTCTATCTTAAGGTAGATGGTAGGAAAAATTCCTTTGGCTTTTCTTTTCTTGCAATACAAACCAAAACTGTGTCTTTGGGGGAAAAAATTGGGAGAAATATTTTAAAACTTGTATTTGTTGTTTTTGCAGTGAAAATGTGTACTTTCATGCTCGATTCAGCCTTTATTTTTGATATAGGTACATAAATAGCCAGAATTTATGCAATGGCTATGGATTTTAAATAAATTATATATATAAATTGAGGATAAATGTAGTACAGATAGATTTAGGGGATTAATTGAATGCATTGGGGAATCCATGGATATATATCAAAAGCAGTTTATATATTCCAGGAGGATGGACTCAGACAAATTCTGGAGGAGATGAAGGCTTTATATGAACAAAACCAATCCGATGTGTAAGTTTTCATAAGATTTTTTTAAGTTATCAGAGTTAAGAATTAATTAGAAATAATATTAGCTAGTTGATTTTGCATCATATTTGGGTTTTATTTAATCTCTCTGCACCTGATTATATTCTAACTATATAATTTAGCCCAGCTCTAAAGGACTTAATATTGCTTATTGTTATATCTGCATTTTGGGTGCTTTAATGCATATTTGTTGGTTGATTGATATGACGGAATTAGGATAGACCCAAATTGAGATACAAGTGAATAAAAGCACTAACAAAGTGGAATACATACATTTTACTTTTTAAAAAAATTAATAGATGTTTTAATGCATTGAGTAAAGAGAATAGACAATATATAGTAGGCAGTATAGACAATAGACAACATGATAGCTACATGTTGGGCTGCTGACTGCAAGATCAGCTGTTTGGAACCATCAGCTACTCTGAGGAGGAAAGATGAAGCTTTCTACTCCTATAAAGTGACAGTCTTAAAAATCCAGAGGGGCAGTTCTACCCTGTCCTATGGGCAGAACTGCTTTGGGTGGAAATCAACTCACTGGCAGAGTTTGGTTTGAGTATCGGTGCAGTAGAGATTATTCATAGTTGGAGTGGAGTTTATACAGAACTAGTGCTGCAGAAAGCTCAAAAGGTTTCTAGATTTACAGATAGTAAAAGTTAAGCCTGGGATTTGGCACAGTGAAGAATTTGAGCTGTAAGACAAAGTAATAATGCCCTGTGATTTGGTCAAAAACAAACCAAGCTCACTGCCATTGAGTCAATGCCCACTCATAGTGACTCTATGGGACAGGATAGACTGCCTGTGTGGGTTTCTGAGCCTTTTTTAAAACAGTTTTATTGGTACTTAATCCACATATATCACACAATTCAATAGTTCAGTCATATCAAGAAGACTTACATAATCATTAACACAATCAATTCTTTAGAGATAAAATTACAAATAATGAGTAAGAAAGAAAAGACCACCTTGTCTTAGAACAAGCAAGAAATGCTCTCACCTAAACAGCAGTTGTCAACCTGTTGGGTACTACCCGTTGGGGGTCAAACAACCCTTTCACAGGAGTCACCTAAGACCTGAAAACACATTTCCAATGGTCTTAGGAACCAAGACACTGTTCCTCTAGCTGTCTCTAGGCAGGGCTGCCCATATGCAGATATGCCCACATACGAGTAACTGGCGTGAAAACTGTTACCCATGCTACACTATGCTTTACAACAAAATTAATTTCATTTGTAGTTAGAAATTAGTCTTTCACAATAGAAAATGTTTTTGTGATTAATCACTCTGCTTTAATTGTGTTCAAATTGTAACAATGAAAATACTTCCTGCTTATCAGGTTTTACATGACGATTCATAACAGTAGCAAAATTACAGTTATGAAGTAGCAACAAAAATAATTTTATGGTTGGGGGGGTCACCACAATATGAGGGACTGTAGTAAATGTATATTAGGAAGGTTGAAAACCACTGACCAAGAACAAGTTCAGGTTAGAAGGGAGGTCATCTGACCATGTATCCAGTTCATTCCAGCATAATCACACTTACAATGATCTCTATCTGATAGAAAAGCTGTTCGAGACACTTTCCTGTGACTAGAGGGGATCTGCTGGTGGCTTAATCTGACTAGATACTCTGCAGATGGGTTTGGGGCCCCCCTATCTTCTATAGCATTCTATAAATTGGGTCTTCGAAATTTGGGCTCTGATACTTTTCCCTTTGTCATTTTTGAATTTTGTTTTGCGTGCCTTTGGGTCACGCAAGCTGGTGTGCTTCTTCTTTGTGGACATAGTTCACTCCTCGTTTAGATGACTACTTGTTTGAATTTAAGACTCCACACACTATTCCGATTGATAGTGAGCACCATTTGTTTTCTTCACCACACTTAGCTATAGCACCCTTATCTTCAGTGATCATTACATGAGGTGGGCAAGGCCATGTTATCCAAACTAACTGTCTTTGGATTGGGACTAAGGTTAAATTGGGGCCAGAATCCATCTGCTTGTCCCTGGGATATGCATAGCTCGGGTTTACTTTGACAGCCATACTATGACAAATTAATACCCTGTAAGACCAACTACCCCACCAACAGCAGCAAAACAACTAGCAGACAACTAAAGAGAAACACAAACAAAACAAGCAAATGAAAGGCAGGGAAAAAACCCATAGAAACAGAAAAGTAACACATTGTCAATCATTCCCCCTGGAGTATAAGATGATTGCACTGGCAACACCATCAAGTTTTCCGATGACACATCATTCTGCTGTAGGTTTGAGGAGTCTGCAAGTACAGTTCTAACTTGAGCCGAAACCCATGAGTTGTTGCTCCACACAGTTAGATCTCATATTCAGTTGAATTCTGTTTACCCTAAGCAGGGGGGATCGATGCCAGGGGAAACATCCTGGATCAATTCTTCCAAGTTTAAATCCCTGCCCAACAGATCAAAGCCAGTCATATCACTGAGAGGGGAGCATCAAGGTACTAAATATATGGTGATTCTGAGTCCCTTTTGATGGACTCCAACCAAATGGGGTTCCCCCCAAGGTCCAATGACCATCACTTCCACAGGTCCAGGGCAGCCACTCTGCTTCCTCTTCTATCTAAGCACCCCAGTCCTCAGTCCAAGGGTACAGGCACCTTTGAGGCCAGGCTCAGTTCATTCTGCTGGGCCTCTGTGTTAAGCGCTTGTGTAGCCCGAGTGATGCCATGCTGACCACAAGGTTTACCGTACCACAAGGTCAGCATCCAGTGACATCTTGGTGTTTAGTCCATGGCATGTTTTATTGAGCTTTGGCTAGAGACATATTTGTAGTGTTTACCCAGGAACATAAAATCTGTCCCTATAGGTTCCCTACAATCATTGTTTAGCACCCCTTCCCAATGTGAGGATATTTCTCCCCATTCACCTACCATGCTCGCCAACAGAACTATCAGTGATGTTCCTCTCCCCTGGCCTAAACTTGATTTCCTGGCAAGGTTCTTTCATTTCTGTGGGGATTTGCCCCAGCCTTGTCTTGGTGTAGACCCTCAGGTGGATGGTCTTATCCCATATCCCACCTCTTTGTGGAGTAACCCACTTTGGAGGATATTTTTGGTTTAAGGATTATTTTAGGACTTGGGTTTTTCCAGTTTACGTGGCTCTAGAAAGTCTAGAGTTCTTGGTAATTTGAAATTCAATTTTGAATTTTTCCCTTTTGATCAGCATTCGTTTATAGATTCTTTAATCAAAAAGTTCACACTATCAATAGAATTGCCATGTGCCCCTGGGGGTGATTGATAATGTTCTCTAATATAAAATTACAATGATGTCTCTTAAGATTAACCAGAGATGTACGTAAACCATAGATAACATGAATGGGATTTAGACTTGCATTTAATTCTAGCCCAATATGAGAATTAGTTCTTGTGACTTGGCCCTTTTTGATGCTCACTGAAGATATGGATGCTAAAGCAAAGTGTAGTAAAGAAATTTAGATGGTATGATTTTTAGAAAGAATGGCGCATGGGGGTCTTATTTTTCAACAAGCAGCCTTCTGAGTGAAATGTCACCTAAGTCCACATGGAAGAAGCACATCAGCCTTTGTGACCAGAGGAGTGTGAATAATTAAAACTCAAATATGAAGGAGGGAATAGTATTAGAGCTTAAATTGTGAACACCTGATTTGCAGAAGGATATGGATGACAGTGGAAATCCAAAATCATTTGCAAGTTCCACACAAGTGGTTTAAGATTCCGGTGAATCCTCTCTGACTCAGTTGAAGGATGTCAGTAGTCTTGCTATCAGACAGAGAGTGTTATAGAGATGATTACAATAAAGCATGATATCATTTGACCTCTGTTTTGACCCATTTTACTTCAGTAAAAACAAAGTGCAGGGGAAATATGTATGGATAAAGCTCTGTGAGTCCTCTCTGAGCATAGACAAGTGTTGTGGTTAGCCTTGCTGTTATGCAGAGTGCATTGGAAAGTGGATTATTGCAGATGCAATTCCTTTAAAATTTAGCACCATATCCATTGATCTCCTTTTTGACCCATTTTAAATTGATTTTAGTTTTTTATATTTTCTATCTTTTCAGTTGGGATACTTTTGTTTTACTTTGTTATTTTTAGTAGGTTTTTTGCTGTTTTTAAATGTTTTAGTGTATATGAAATCTAGGGTAGGTATATCTATTGAGACAATATCTTGATTAATGGTTCCTGAGTTGTGGCTGGGGCGGTTTGAAGGAAGTGAGTACAATAATAACAGTGAGTACAAGAAGGAAGAAAATGTTCTAAATTCGATTGTGGTAATGATTGTACAACTCTTCTTAATATGATTGAACCATTTAATTATATAATTTGCGATGGACTTTTTAACAGTTTATTGGTATATAATTCACATATCGTTGTAGAATCATCACCATAATCAGGTTTAGATATTTTCTTCATTCTTGGACTCATTGTTATTAGCTCCCCATTTCCTCCCCACCTCCCCTGCCCTGCCCCAAGGAACCATGAATCCAGTTACTGCCTCTGATTCACCTATCTTGGATTTTATATACAGAAAAACAGTGAAAACAATAAAAACAACACTAACAAGACTATGAAAGTAAAACAAAAACCTCAGTCAAAAGAAAGCTACAAGTATCTTAAGAACTAGAACACATTTAGATGGCTCATAAGGGAGAGCAAATGGTGGGGTGCTGAGTTTGAACCTAACCGCATCCGCAGGAATCCACTGCGCTCTGCATGCTAGCGAGGCCCTCCACCCCTCGTCCATGGTCACAGTGAGGCTCCAAGGGTTTGCTTCATGAGTATTTTCCCTTCACTTTTTTTTTAAATTGAAACAGCTTTAAAATGGGTCCAAAAGAAAATCAAATAAGATATACTGTATTTTGATCTATGTCTGACATATTGATTTACAGTGTCTGATAATAGAGCTCTTCACATCCCTCAGCTATAACGAGAGGGAATTCACAAGAGGCTTGATCTCTTTGTGGACCCTCTAAATGGATTTTGGGCTTCCACTGACAACCATAGCCTTCTACAAACCAATTGTTCACAATTTAAGCTTTGATATCATTCCAGCCTTTAGATTTGGATTATGTTCACACAGGCTGATGGGCTCCTTCCATGTGACACCCCACTTAGATGGCTGCTTGTTTGAAAACAAACCTTTAAAATCCCCAATACTATTTTTTCTAATAGCTGGGCACCATCTAGGTTCTTCACCACATTTTGCTGTAGACTCATATCTTCAGTGATTTCTTCATGAGGGCAACCACCAAGCAGGACCATGTCATAAGAACTAGCTGTTCTTAGATTGGGACTAGAATTAAGTACAAGCCTAAAATCCACTCATGGTTTATAAATGACTCTGGTTCACCTAAGAGACATCATTGTCATTTTATGTTACAGAACATTATCAATTATCATCCCCTTGCTGACTCATGACAACTTTATAGGGCAGGGTAGAACTGTCCTGTGAGTCTCCCAGCCTGCACATCATCACAGGAGTAAAAAGCCTCATCCTTCCCCCACAGACTTGGCTGGTGACTTTAAACTGCTGATGTTTCACTTAGGAGTCTAAAGTGTAGCCGGTACACTTTGATGGTGTCATTAGTTTAGCCAATGTTACAGAATTTAGAACATTGTCGAGAAAGGGAAATTATACAAGTATGGGCCAGCTGTGAACTGCAATACATGAATTGTTGACTTGTGTAAATTAAACCTTTAAGTGACTGAGCACTATTTACAGAAACAACAGGAGTTGGTGATAGGGCAAACGTTCCAATAATATTTACAACAGCAGAGCCACACCTGCCATAAAAAGCAAAGAAGCATTAAAACAGACTGGTAGTTCTGGGCCACTGTTCTTGGTGGCAAGAGATTGAAACCAAGTCCCGTGCTGTGGTTGACTTCTTTCACTAGTTTAATGACATCGAGTCCCATCCATATTGTAGATTGTGCCAATTCTTCATTTCTCCGATTGGCTGAGTAACAACATCAGCAGCAGCAGTAGTGTGTACACATATATATCACATTTTCCTATTCATGGGCATTAGGTGGTTCTTATCTTCACCCATTGCAAATAGTATAGCAAGGAATGTTGGTGTACAAGTCTGTTTGCATGTCTTTTCAAATCTGGGTGTAGTAGATCAGATTTTTGTTGAGCTGCGACACTACTACCTACATTAGCGATACCATTTTACATTCCTACCAGCAATGGATACAGGAAATTTTTTTTTTTTTGGTAGTGAGTTTGGTTAGGTTTATTTATTTTATTAAATCATTTTATTGGGGGCTTGTATAACTAACTCTTTGCACAATCCATAAATCCATCTATTATGTCAAGCACATTTGTTGCCATCATCATTCTCAAAACATTTTCTTTCTTCTTGAGTCTTTGGTATCCGCTCATTTTTTACCCTTCTTCTCCCTCCCTCCCTACCTCACAAAACTTTGATAATTTATAAAATTTTTTTCATGTCTTACACTGTCCAATATCTCCCTTCACCCACTTTTCTGTTTTCCACCCCCAGGGAGGGGGTTATATGTGGATCATTGGTTCCTCTTTTCTCCCCCACCTTCCCCTTACCCTCCTGGTATTGCTGCACTCATTGATCCTGAAGGGTTTATCTGCCCTGGATTCCCTGTGTTTCCGGCTCTTATCTGTATCAGTGTACAGCCTCTGGTCTACCCGGATTTGTAAGGTAGAATTGAGATCATGATAATTGGGGGAGGAAGCATTAAAGAACTAGAGGAAAGTTGTGTGTTTCATCAGTGTTATACTGCACACTGACTGGCTCGTCTCCTCCCTGTGACCCTGCTGTAAAGGGATGTCTACTTGCCTACAGATGGACTTTGAGTCTCCACTCCGCACTCCCCCTCATTCACAATGATGATTTTTTTTGTTCTTTGATGACTGGTACCTGTTCCTATAGATACCTCGTGATCACACAGGTTAGTGTGCTTCATCCATGTGGGTCTCTATCTTCAAGCCTTTAAGATCCCAGAGGCCATATCTTTTGATAGCTGGTACCATCAGCTTTCTTTTTCACATTTGCTTATGCACCTGTTTTGTCTTCAGCAATCATGTAGGGAAGGTGAGCATCATGGAATGCCAATTTAATAGAACAAAGTGTTCTTGCATTGAGGGAGTATTTGAGTAGAGTCCCAATGTCCTTTAATACTAAACCTATAAATACATGCACATTAGATCTACTTCTCCATCATCATATATAAATATTGGCATGTACACACCTGTATTTAGACCTTTAAATACTCTTTGACTCCTAATTCTTTCCTCTATTTCCTTTTGCTTTCTTCTTGTCCCACTATCATGCTCAGTCTTCATTTGGATTTCAGTAATTCCTCTAGGTTATACTGCTCTTGATCAAGCCCTACCAGGCCTCCTGCACCCTCCTGGCCATTGATTTTGAATCACTTATTGTTCCCTTGTCCCTAGGTTTGTTAACACCCACTTCCTTTCCCCCCACCCCCGCCTCCCCTGCTCCCATATCTCCCCAGAACCAGCAGTCCGTTGTTTTCTCCTTCAGATTGTTTATCCCGCCTATTTTTTCTAGATAGAATTGCAGAGATAATAATATGCACAAAAAACAAGACAGAGCAAAACGAAGCAACAAAAGAAAACCAAAAAAAGACAAAAAAAAAAGAAAAGCCTGTAAATAGTTCAAGGTCTGTTTGTTGACCTTTAGGAGTGTTTTCCAGTTGAGTCTGATGGGGTGGCACACTCTGGCCCCAAAGTCTATTTTTTGTACTCCCTCAAGACTTCTTTGCTCTGCTTCCTTTGCTGTTCTGTTGCATGGCTCTTAGTGTTTTGCCTCAGTGTGATGGGGTCAGATTGGGCACAGTTCCCACACTGTGTTTCCAGTGTTGTCCCCTGGTAGCACTATGGGTCAGTGAGGTACATCGTGTCTCATAGTGGACTGGCCATATGGTCCTCTCTGTGCTTTGACTTCTCTGAGTGGAAATATCGTCCTCAGGGCTTGGTGGGCCAGGATGTGTTCCACTTTGAACTACTTTCTTGTATTCATAACACTTGTAAATTCTTGTTTTAAAAATTTGTCCCCCATCTTCCTGATGTCCTTCTGAGAAAACAATCACTGTAAGCAATGTCTGGTTAAATTATATATCAAAAGAAATCTTTTTATTTACCCACCTATAAATGTGATTTTTTTAGGACATTTGATGTATGTTTTTAAGTACTTGGTATTAGGTGTATTTGTGCTTAGTTTGTACAATGTAGACCATAATCTGGTACCCATAGAGTGACAGCAGATAGAAAAACCTAACAGCACAGGGTGTGCATTTTTCCTGTTTTCAGGGCCTAGTGCATTATGTGGAACAAAGCATGGTGGACCCTTTTTATATTCATCTAATTGCTTTAAAATGCTAAAGTAGATACTTACTCCTTTTGTTCTTCTGGTTTTAAAATGTGATCCATATCAAGTGTCTAAGAAGATGTGCATTTTATAGGGTGAAACTACTTCCTCTGTATATGAAAAAACCCTAAAGTATAGTAAAAAATATAGATGGGGAAATAGCAAATATTTGTTGAATGAATAAACTGCTGACTCCATGTCCAGCTACAGTAGTGTGGTGAGGATTCGGAAGTGCTCCTAGAAGCGGAGTGCTCATACAATAGAAACATCATGTAAGACCACCTTCTTCGGGCCATGATGTCAGGTTTTCTCTTACCTCAGTGAACAAATAGGACACTTGTCTTTTGAAATAATAGAAAGCAATCAGTGTGCAAAACTGTACAATACCAAATGGTTAAAGGAGATTAAATTATTATAGTATCATTGCATTGACAAGTTAGTTAACTTGGCTTTTTCTTACTTTAATCTTGTAATGTGTAAATAAAAGTTCTGAAGTAGAAGCAGCACAATTTGCTTAGGTAAACTGTTACGTACAAATAGGTAAAAATGTGTACGTGTATCAGTCCTTTGAAAAATATCATGGAAAAGTTAATTTTTTGGTTCTGTAGTGCCAGGAACTGGATTTAATGGTTTCTTGTGGGGATTGTAGGGGTGGTTGGTGGGAAAGAGGAAGCTAATAACAATGAGTACAAGAAATAAGAAAATGTTCTAAAATTGATTGTAGTGGTAATTGTACAGTTTTTTGTACAATTCTTAATAACTATTGAATTGTGTGATGTGAATTGTTACATGTCAATAAAACTTAAAAATTTTTGTTGTTCTGCAGTGTATTTATCCATTTTCTCTTTAATTCTCTTCCTAGTAATGAAGCAAAATCAGACGGAAGAAGCAATTTGATACCAACCATCAAATTTCGGCACTGTTCTTTGTTAAGAAATCGACGCTGCACTATTGCGTACTTGTAAGCTGCTGTGATTTTACTTGTAGTAGCAGGAAACAAAGAAGAGTTTTCCATGGGGTTTCTCAATTAAGTTTCTGGTTGATAGCAACAGATCTCAGATTTATTTATCTCTGTGGTTATGCATGGAGCCCTGGTAGCATGGTTACTTGTTGGGCTGTGATCTACATGGTCCACAGTTCAAAACCACTAGTAGTTCCGAGGGGAAAAGGCCGTGTTTCTATTCCTGTAAATAATTACAATCTCGGAAACCCACAGGGGTTTGCTATGAGTCAGCATTGGCTTGATGGAAGTGAGAGTGTTTTCAGTGTTTATGCGCTGGACTGTTAACCAGAAACAGCATTTCAAAACCACCAGCTGTTCTGCGGGGAAAAGATGAGGCTTTCTACTCTTAAAAAAGAGTTACAATCTCGGAAACTCACTGGTGCGCTTCTATCCTGTCCTTACAGTGTCATTATGAGTCAAACAACTCCATGTGGCAGTGAGTTATTTCTTTTAAGTTTGATTTAATGTAAGCATTTTAACTTCGTTTTTCCAGTTTAAAATTTGTATTGTAAAAGATTGCACTATTCTTGAAAGCAGAGAGAATAATATAGTGAAGCTCCTGGAGTTGTCTTATAAATTTAACAATACATTTTCCATAATTTATGACATATGTATGTTAGGCTACTTAAAACTAAGTACTAAACATCAGATAACATTTTACCACTATATACTTTAGGATACATCTCTAAGAAATAAGGGCCTTTCTGATCTTTTTCCACATTACTGCTGTGTCACCATCACAGTTACGACAATGAACAGTGCTAGGGGCATCAGCCCAGTTCCTATTCCCGATTTCTGGTAGTCCCAAAGATGTCTTCTTAGAGTAGATCTATTTGCATCAGAATCTTAAAAAAAAAAATCCACAAATGACAGTTTAGTTGATAAGATCCTTGAGTCCTTACTGATAGAACAGTGTCTGATTTCCTGCTTCTTTGTATGCTAATACTCTCTCAATGTCCTAGGTATGACCGGTTACTACGGATTCGTGCACTTAGGTGGGAATATGGCAGTGTGTTGCCTAATGCTTTATGATTTCACATGTCTGCTGAAGAAGTAAGTTAGCACTTTTTCAAGTTAATGATTTTGGGAAAATACTGAGATCCTGGCTTTTTTTTTCCTACAATGATGTTTACTGGTATTTCTCTGTTTTCTGTAAAGTTTCTATATTTTGTTTGTGAGAATGTGTAGAGGTAAATATAAACTACTAACTCAGCAGTTTGTATATATAATTTATTGACACATACTTTTTGAATTAAGCAACCATTCTTACCATACTTTTCTGAGTTATTCCTCACTAGCATAAACTTACTACTCCAAGATTCCTAGCTAATCTTTTGAGTTGCTATCATTTGATCCATGATTTGATCACCTTTTCAGCAATAAGTTTTCAGCGTTTTTTAAGCAGTTAGTACTTACTGCGATAGGCATGGGAAGTATAAAACCAAACTCATTACTCTCAAGTCGATTGTGACTAAAACTGCCTCAGAGGTTTATAAGGCTATACATTATTTTTGTTTTGAACTGTCTTATTTGGCACATAATCCATATACACTATCAATCTTTATGGAAACCAACTGCCATATTTTTCTCTTACAGAGTAGCTAAGTGGATTCAAATTGCCAACCTTTCCATTAATAGTGACAAATGTAGCAACTGCCACTGGGGTACCCTCCTGGAAGGGAGTAGTAGTAAGTAATTCTAGTGCTACAGGGAAAACTGACAAACAATGAAAAAAGGAGTTTCTTTTATTTATTAGTGATTCATCAGTGGAGTTGAAAAGCCGACATTATTCTTAGGAGATATGTAGTTTTCTAGTCAGCATGAATAAATATTCAGAATAAGATGAGTATTTGTCACTGAAGGTAGGGTGCTAGACCAGTATTTCAAGATAGAACATTAGAGTCAGAACACTTGGTTTCAACTCCTGACACTGCTTTCTAATCTTGGGCAAGTAACCTCATTGCTCTGTGTTCACTCCTTTATTTACAAAATGGGGTCATAGTGTGTCCTACTACAGCCTTGGTTCTCAACCTTCCTAATGCCACGACCCTTGAATAGAGTTCCTCATGTTGTGGTGATCCCCAATCTTAAAATCATTTTTGTTGCTACTTCATAACTGTAATTTTGCTACTGTTGTGAATTATAATGTAAACATCTGATATGTAGGATATATTTTTAGTTTACAAATTGAACATATATAAAGCATAGTGATTAATCACAAAAATAGGTAATTATATCTTGTGAAATACTGATTTCTAATTATAAATAAATGAAATTTTGTCTTGAAGCATGGTGTAGCATGAGTAACAGTCTTAATATAACAATAGTGAACTACATTGCTACATTTTGCGACAGTGTGCGTAAAAAGCCAGAAGGTTGAGATAGTTTCTTTCTCACTAGATCAGAAATTCTCCAGACAGTCTTTGCAAGAGCACAAGATCATCTTCCACAACAAATCTACTTCTTTATTTAGACTTGATAACAAACAAGCTGGAAAACCCTGTTTCACAAAGATAAGTTGTTGGAAATGGAAGAAAAAGGTGCAACACAGTCTCCGACAGAACAGGACCTGACTGCAAACACTTGATCCAGAATTTTGTAACTGGCATTGTAGAGAAATCAGTTCTCGCTGCATCGCTGTTAGTTCAATAAACGTCTCTTGTGCTATCTCAGGAACATCTTCAACTTTGACTGTAAATGGGCTTCTGGCAAGTGCAAATGAGGTGTCGGGTAGATTTGGAAAGTACGATGAAATTTCATCTGCAAGCATATGCAAGTGTTCTTTCACAGAAATTGTAATCCTTTTGTCTGGTTCAGTGTCATGTTCTTCAAAGAAAACAGATAGGGTAGGCATGTAAATTTTATTTTCTTTTTATTATTTTTTTGGTAAATTTTATTTTCATCCAATTTTTTCCTCCAAAGCTGATGTTTCCTTTGGAATGATCAGATATTTTCAGATAAATCAAGGCATGTTGCATTTTGTCCTTGCAGTAATAAATTGTAACTCATTCAAGATGGCAAAGATGGCAATCAAACTATTTTCTGTATCTCACTTTTATCGCTGCAAAATGCTTTGAACTGCGGTCATGTTTTCTGATAAAAAACGTTTTGAGTTCATCACCATGCTCAAAAACACCTTTTAAAACTTTTCCTCTGGACAACCGTCTCACTTCAGTTGCGAAAGCAGTAGACTGTTTAAAGTGCTCGCCTTTACAAAATTGACAGAATTTATGATGCTTCTCATTACTTCTTGTAACTCTTTTGGCCGTGTATTTGTTGCTAATATTTTCTGAGGAGTTATACAGTGAGTTCCGGTGACTTTCGGTGACTCAGTACCAAACGTTGAAATTCAGATTGACATCCTAGCATAGTGGAGCATCATCTGCAAACACCACAAACCTTTTCCCAAGAGATCTTATGCTCTTTCAGAATGAACCAACTATCAAATACATCACGTGTAGTAGTTGCCATTTTAAGAGGTTTGCAAAAAAAGAAACTCATATTTAAAGTCGCCATCATTAATATGCCTCAGGTAAACAGTAACTGTGAACAGTTTGCAACGTCTGTAGATTCATCACGCTGGATGCTAAATATTGGAAGTGGAGCAGATTTACTTTCCTGGATTATCTGATCAAGAATATCAGCAGCCTTGTCTGCTATTCTTCTGCAGGCAGTGTCATTTGATAAGAAAATTGCGCTCAATTTTGTAACAAATTCATCTCTGATCATAACTCGAACAATTTACTGGCCCCTGGCAACAGTGAATCCTCAGCAATGGTGTAGGGTTTCATAGCGCTGGTGATTCTGAGTGCCACCAAATATGAAACTTCAATGACTGCTACGTTTTGTTTGTGGTACTTGCCACCAGTGTCAAGTCTGGCTTTCTTGAGTTTATCATCAGCTTTGCTTTTAAAATAGTTGGTATCCTTGCCAGCAAAGCTCGGATATTTGCTATCAAAATGGCATATTAGTTTGTTCAGCTTCATAGATTCAACTAATAGAACTTCACAACAAGTAAGACATTGTAGTTTCTCAGTTCCTGCTGTCATTGAAGTAAAACCATACCATAAAAAATCCTCACTATCTTTTCTTAACGTTCTTCTACATGATCCATTGTCATGGGATGGTTGGCTAATGAAAATAATATATAACCATAGCTTTAATAATACAAAAGATGGCTCTCCCTCCTCCACCACTGCCACCTCCTCCTGCTGTTCCTGCAGCTGCCTGTGTGCTCGTTTGGTGCGGACCTGGTACCTCTTTTGAGAAGACTTCAGCATTCACCCTGGCCAACAAAAAACTCAAGGGAGGAGTCAAGACTGAGAACAATGATCAGATTAACTTGAAGGTGGTAGGGCAGGATGGTTCTGTGGTGCAGTTTAAGATTCAGAGGCACACCCACTTAGTAAGCTAATGGAAGCCTATTGTGAACAGGGTTTGTCAATGAGTCAGATCTGATTTGATTCGACAGACAGCCAATCAATGAAACAGACACACCTGCACAGTTGGAAATGGAGGATGAAGATACAATTGATGTGTTCCAGCAGCAGACAGGAGGCATCTTCTAAGGGAGCCTGCTCCTTTCCTCCAGAACTCTCTTCCAGCCGACCAAGAATCCATTCTCGATTAGAAAACCACAGTTTGATTCCACCACCTCCTGACAACTACAGTATAGTTTTCTCTTTATTTCATTTCCCCTTCCTCATTCCTTTATTGTACACAAAGTAACTGGTGCATGTACACAAGCATATTAAATTTTTCCCTTTATTTATTCGTTTACTAAATCACCAATGGTATGTTTTGATCAACATCAGGTGGAGATGGGATGGGGAAAACACTGGTTCTGTGAAAGCTCCCCTTCTCCATCAGTGGCTTGCTCATTCAGCTTCTCTCTTTGTATTTCAGTAGGTTATTTTGCTCTCACTGTTTAACAAAAACAAAAAAAATGACATGAAAAAAATCCTTGCATGCCTTGTTCGATTGAAGAATTTTTATGTTTTTCATTTATCATTGTAAAACCAAGGACAGTTTTATAACATTTTTGTATGTAGCTATTACATGTAGGGCAATCTGTCTTTAAGTAGGCGTAAATTACTCTCAATGAAGCCTAGATAGTTTTCCCTTCAAGTCAAGCGTCTTGTTTAAATTTCTTATTTAAAAAAAATAGTACTAAAGATGATACATGGCACAATTTAGTCAATACAGTTTATTAAAATTTCCTATGATTTAACATTCTCTATGTTGTGTTTTTACATACCTGTTACTATCACAAGGAGCAGTATTCACATCAACCACAGCTGAATATAAAAAGACCAATCAGCATCCAGATAAAGTTCCCATGGTACAGATATCGATATTTTGCAGTAGTTTATGATTTTACCCAGAAATAATAATTCATGAAGTGTCATTTACCACCAATACTGCTGCTTTTAACACTGTCGCTGCTTTTAACACAGTAGCTGCTTTTAACACAGCAGCTGCTCTCTACGCATGTGTGACTTGTCCACATAAACACATTGTGGTGCCAACCCTGTCACATCCACCTTTATTTGTACAAGTTGAATGTGATGGGGTTGTCTGATTATGTCATTACGCTGCGTACTCGTATGTGGGCAGACCCTCCTGGAGATGGATAGAGGAGCAGTGACTTGGTTCCTAAGACCATTGGAAATACATGTTTTCCAATGGTCTTAAGTGACTCCTGTGAAAGGGTCCTTTGACCCCAAAAGAGGTCGTAACCCACAGGTTGAGAACTGCTGTATTAACAGGGTTGTTACAGGATGATTAAGGCTGCCCATTTGGAACATAGCATAGAACAGAATGTGATCAATGCTGTTATTGTGTGAGTTTGGTATAGTATATCACTTATGAAAGAAAGTGTTAGTCTGGGTTGACTAGAGGAACAGTCATACACTCATGTGTATAAGAACTTTATATAAAAGAGCAATTATATATTGAGAAAACATCTCAGCCCAGTTCAGATCAAGTTCCTAAGTCCGATATTAGCCTATATGTTCGGTACTAGTCGATAAATTCCTCTTTAGATTCACAGTATATGTAATGATGCCAAATGCAGGAATATCGCAGGCCAGTGGGTAGAAGGTCTTGTGGATCCAGTGGCAGTGTATGCATTTCAGTGTTGGCACGGGTCTCCTCCAGCTCTCTGACTGTCTCAGCGCAGAAAAGGAAGGCAGAGAGACTGGGTTTGATCTCCATTGAGCTACTTATTTCTGTCATGCCTCAAAATGAGGTCATCAAGCTGCAATTTTATTGACAGGCTGACAGGATATAATGTAATTGCCACGGCATGTATTCAGTAAATTTGCCATGAGTTTTATAAACAATTTACTTGCTAACTGCATTTAAAAAATTTAACTTGAGTTTAATTGACATAATTCATATACCACACAACCCAGTGGTTTAAATATATTAAAAAGAGCTGTGCAGTTATGATCTCCATCAATTTTAGAACATTTTCTTCAGTCTTAAACTCACCATTTGCCCCAGCCTGCCCTGTCCTAACCCAAAGAAACTGAATCCATTTATAGTCTTCACAGTAACTAAGTCCTATCCTAGATTTTATTTAAAGAAAATCATATGCGTATGGATTGTGATAAGAGTTGTATGAGCCCCTAATAAAATGTAAAACACAAAATAAAAAAAAACACCTAACTATCCTAAGTCATCATGGCAAAATATTGAATGCTCAATAAACCACTGAAAACTCCAAAAAAAAAGAAAGAAAATCATATGCAAAAAAAAACAGCCCTCAATCCAAAAGAAAATATAAAAACTAGAACAAATTTAAAAGGGACCAAAAGAGAGAAAAACAATAACGTTAAAAATTATCTGTGTTAATCTACTTTCCAATGCACTCAGTGTATAACAAGACTATTTCCATTCTTTGTTCATGGTCTAAGGAGATTCACTGGAGGCTTAATCTGTGTGGGAACTGTGCAAATGGAGTTTGGGCTTCCACTGTCATCCGCAGTCTGCTCAGGTTTTAATCTCTAATACCATTGCCTCCTCTGATCTTGGATTGCTAAGTACATTTCCATGCTTTATTTTTATTCTGTTCATGTTCTGGAGAAAGAAACAAAGTACCTCAGCTTCTTGAGGGAACTACTAAATAATTACGTTACCAGTTAATTTTTCAGGTTCTTTTTCAATGGTCTTTGTGCCGGAATCTTACATTAAGTGGACTTGAGGGGTGCCTCTTTATTATGGTGAAATGAACAGAACATGTTCTTTCTCTAATAACAATAGCTATAGTATTTTTTTTAAAAACATAGAGTGTTTAAGAGTAATAGTTCTTGTAGGATTTTATCTTAAAATTTAAGTAACCAATAGATGAGGATTTTATTTTAAACATAAATACATGAACTTGTCGTGCATAAACTTTTTTAGTTTAGTACAAGGTAGTCATGACAAGGCACACAAGTAAGACTTCAAGATGCTGATTTTAGAACCAGAAAATTATAATTAACAATTATAATGTTAGTCTTGAGATTAGATTTCCATACTTTAGACTTCATTTTGACCTTGAGTTCAATGGAAATCCCTTATAGCTGGGGTCCAAATTCGGTGTTAATAGAGTCTCTACAAGGTCTAGTCTATGGAGAGAATCACTGCCTCTGCCTTTTCCTTCTCAGAGCATAAACCGAAATTCAGTTTCTATATGTGAACATTTCACTTTGAACTCACCGATAAGGGATAGGTGATGCCATCTTTAACAAAGATTAGTGTATTATTTTTTTCCATGAAGGTAGACAAATAGTAGTTTACAAGTTAGAGACTCCAAGACACTTTAGAGAGAGATAATCTTATGTCATAATTTCTTTTTTAAAAATCATTTTATTGGGGTTCATACAACTATTATCACAATCCATACATACATACATTAATTGTGTAAAACACCCACTGCCATTGACTTTTAACAATCCTTAAGGATGAGCAAAGTAGAACTGGCTCTTTAGGTTTCTGAAGCTGTATTTCTTTATAGGAGCAGAAATCCCCTTTCTCCCTAGGTGTAACTGGTTGAGTCAAACTGTTGACCTTGGCTTTAGCCAACACATAACCCAATACTAACCAACATAGTAGTGGTGGGTGCCTTCTCGTCAGTTCCGCCTCATAGTGGCCCTGTCTAGATCAGCATGAAGTACTACTGGACTCTGCATCCTCACAATTGTTATGTTTGAACCCATTGTTGAGTTTCCGTATCAATTCATCTCCTTGAGTTGTTTTTGTTTTTCCCACTGACTTTGCACTGTACCAAGTATTGTGTCGTTTTCTAAGGACTGGTCTCCTGAAAACATGCCCAAAACTTGTGAGACAAGTCTTGCCATACTCATCTCTAAGGATCAGTCTGGCTGTGATCTTCCGAGACAGATTTGTTTGTTCAGTTAGCAGTCCATGGTACTTTCGGTGTTCTTTGCCAACATGCTAATTCAAAGGCATCTATTCTTTGGTCTTTATTAATTGTTGTCCAACTTTCATATGCTTATGAGGCAATGGAAAATCCCATGGCTAAGGTCAATGGAAAATCCCATGGCATTGCTCAGTCCTCAAAGTGTGACATCCTTGCTCTTCATCACTTTAAAGTAGAATTTCAGAAATCCAAAATATGTTTAGTGAAAGAAATTTGTCACAAAATAATAAATACTGTGTGGATCTATTTAAAGTACAAATAATGAACAGCACTAAACTAGTGTTTTAGGGATGCATTCTTGGGTGATAATGTAAAATTTTCAGAATGGAACAAAATGATAAGTCTCCATTTTGGGGCTGAGGATGTGTTACTCCTTGACCAGGCTGTTTCTTAATAATGTCATTAACCTGTACATCTTTGTTTTGCCTACCTTTCTGTAATTATACATAAATAAGATTCTGAGGAGATTGCAACTAATGTCACAAAACAAAATATATATAAATTATTGTATAAAACATGAGTTTTCTCTGTAAACTTTCACCCTAACCATAATAGACTTTAAAAAATAACAAATGCCTTTTATTATTATTTCCTTCCCCCAGCCCTTTGACAACTCTTAATCTACTTTTTTACATTTATAGAATTCCGATGACTGACTTTCCTACAAATGCAGTCGTAAAATAATGTGACCTCTTGCGCCACTTTACATGTGATAAAGGTTTACCCTTGTCAGATACAACTTAGAACTGAATTCCAAAGTAAGCCTCACTATCTTCTATTGTGTGCACTCCTCATTTTGCTTGTCCTTCCTTCTCTTTGGGGACATTTGCATTGTCTGCTCAAGCATGTTGTTCCATTCTTATAAAAAGAGTCCGTGCAGTATTTAAAGCGACCATAACTGAATCATGTGTTTTTCGTAGTGTTGTTTCTGGTTGAATGGTTTTTTTAGATCTGTGCTTAGGTCTACTGGTTTGTAAGCTATGTGATAACAAGAATTTTGTCTGTTTTGGTTGAATGCTCCATCCTAAGTGCACAGACAGTTCCTGACTCGTAGAAGACAACCATTAATGTTCGCTATATAAATACAGGAATGCCACACTCATGATCTACATGGGCGTATGTGCTGTTTGAAGTCACGATTACACAATGTTGGCAAGCTTGTTTTCTTTGTCACTTGGTAAAAAGACCATTTTTCTGTTTTCAGATAGAATGGTTCAATTGTTATAAGAAGTCCCTTGCTACTTACATGAGGTCATTGGGAGGAAATGAAGGTTTGGACATAACACAGGATATGAAGCCTCCCCAAAGCTTATATATTGAAGTAAGTTTTACCTCTTGAGAATGGATTTTATTGAATGTGTGGATTATGCTCCTATTATGTAAGAAGGAGATATGAATATAGTTTTGTTAGGTGCCACCAAGTCCTATTCATAGTAACTAGATGTACAACAGAATGAAACACTGCCTTGCCCCGCACCCTCTTCTCAAACATTGCTGTTTGAGCCCATTATTGCAGTCATGGTGTCAATGTGTACCACTGAGAGGCTTCCTCTTTTTGACCATCCAGGGACTTGCCATCCAGATGACATATACACGGAGTCGGCCTCTTTAAGGGGCACTCCCGCTGTAGCTCTTCCAGCATAGCTTTGTTTGCTCTTCTGGCTGTTGATGTTTTGTCAGTGCTTTTCTGCGATATCATAATTCATAGTTATCAATTCACCTCTGTCTTATTCATTGTTCACCTTTCATATACATATTAGGTGATTAAAAAATAGCATGGCTGGGGTCAGATAAACCGAGGACTAGTTTTCATAGTTTTACTGAGATAAAAGGACCCCTGGTGGTACAGTGGTTACACATTGGGTTGCGATCAGCATGGTCCGCAGTTCAAAACCCACAAAAACTCTGTCCCTTGACTCCACCCCTTGAGGGATAAGATGGGGTTCCTGCCAGGTCTAGAGGCCAGGTGTGTGGATTTCTCACCCAATGGGGGGGTTAAATTAAACCTCTCAAGTCTACTTTGAGATTGGTGCGGGAAGTGCTAGGCTTCTCTTTCCCCCTTGCCCCCTAATTGTGTTGTTTTGCTAACACATTTCCTGCTTGGGGGTGGCAAGGTGAGGAATGTTGAGCAAGGGCTGGTGGAACTGTAGAACAAAGCAAAAGTTAAGCTTGGCTAGTGACTGTCTGCACCAAGCTGACTCTGCAAAGCTGTTCTTCACCAGAGGACAGCAAGCCAAGAGGCTTGGTCAGCTGGGTTAGCTCAGGGACCAGAAAAAATTGGCTATGCCAGGCAGGAGGGACGCTTCCCCAGCGTGTGGACAGCCTATAACAAAGAGGGGAATCTGTTAGTAGTTGCTACTGCTCTCTCAGTTTAAGAAGCTTGGATGTACTTCATATTGAGATTCTCTTCCATGAAGTTTAGGATATCGCTCCTAGTGGACCTTCTCTATAATTGCTGAGAGTTGTCCGAGTTTGTTGTCTGACAGTCATTTTGCTGACTCTGCTGCTCTTTAACACTTTAAAGAAGTCTTTTGCAGCATTTATCTCATGGCTTGATTTCTTCACTAATTCCATGAATGTTGATTATGCATTGAAATAAATGAAATCCGTGTCAATTTATTTTTTTCTCTTTTTATCATTGTGTTTATTGGCCCGAGCATGAGGCTTTTTTTTTTTTTCCATCGAGCCATAATCCCTACAGAAAGCTTTAGTCTCAGTTCTTCATTAATGTGTTGAATCCTCTTAGCTTTCCATAAGCAAAGTTGTATCATATGCATATCACAAGGTCTCTGCTTTTACACTGGACATTTTAATACTTTCATATTGAAAGTTACTACCACTAAGGAAGTACTTACCAAGGAGCTTCAAATGTTTCTGGGACTTTTTTCAGTTTTTAAATTCCATATTTGCACACACTTGAAGTCCCTGTCATATAGTTGTCATTTTGTTACTTGTTAAGTGGGTTATCCTCTCTTTGCTCCTCATTTCTTCCAGTAGTACCACGTACTTTGGCGCTTAGTTAATTTTTGGATTTTGAACCATCTTTATTATCCTCTTTTGTATACTTTTGAATATTGAATAAAGAAGACCAAAGAAAAATGTTTGCATTCAACTTAGGTGTTGGCTAAATATGTTAGGTAGCCAGAATAGGGGCCATAAAGGGGGAGTGTTAGTCTGGGTAGACAAGAGAAACAAATTCATAGAAACTCATGTTTATAAGAAAGAGGTTTCTATAGAAGAACAACTGAATATTGCGAAAACGTCCCAGCCCAGTCCAGGTCAAGTCCATGAGCCCAATATTAGCCCATATGTCTGATACCAATCTGTAAAGGCCTCGTCAGACTCACGAAACATGCAATGACTCCGATTGCAGGACGATCTTGAACCAGCGAGTAGAAAGTTTTTGGATCCAGTAGCATTGTAAACATCTCAGCGCTGGCAGGGTTCTTCTCTATGTAGCTTCTCTGGCTCCAGAGGTCTGTTGCATCAGGGTAGGTCCGTGTGGCTTTCCCAGCTACCAGGACGTAGTGCCATGTGTCTTGCCAGTAGAGCATCTCCAAGGAAGTGAGCTGAGAGAGAGAAGCGTCTCCTGTTTAAGGAGGAAATACTGGAGTTCCCAGAATTCTCAGGCGAAGGCAATGCCCACACAGAGGCCTCACTGGCTATCCTGATTGACCAACTAGACTCCACCACTTCACTCTTAATCCTCTCAAGTCCCAAATTGACATCAGATTACATAAGCACCACAAGGGGGTTGTCTCCGCACTAACTGCATAAGGCTAAAGCAAAAGGATTGGAAGAAATCAGGCATCCATTAAATTTTAGAACAATCAAACTGAGCATGCTCAGACAAGAGCTCCCTCCACCCCGAGGGGAGGTCCACCAGGGCACACAGATTAGGCTCAGTTACATTACCTCACACAGGTGGGCCTAAACTCAAGCCAGTGGAACCAACCAATACCTTCAACCATGCTTCCCCCAGCCGTTGTGGAGAGGAGGGAATAAAGACCCTGCCTTGACTTCCTTCCATTCCAGCATTCTCCACAAGTGGGGGGTGGGAGCCCTTTTGGCCCCTGGGATTTCCTGGTTCCACGTGCTGGGTTATGTGTTCCTGTTCTTTCTATGTGTTTTTTTCCCATTCAGCAGTGAACCCATGTGCAGTTCTGCGGATCCTTGTATGCTTTCTTAAAACAATGTGTATTTTTTGAGGCTGTAATACCTGAAACTTCCCTTTTCCCCATAAAATCACTTGGATTACAAACCTGCTTCTGCTGTGTGAATTCTTTCAGGTACCTGAATCCAGGAACCGAACACCTTTTTCTCTATATTGCTTCATCTTGCAATCTACTCTCCTTGTATTTCAATCTAAAGGAATGTCTCAACATTCCCTCAGGTTTTATTTGTTTTCTTGAATTTTATCCTCATTTATAAAGGAAAGTTTTGCTGGCTATAGGAATCTTGGATGGCTGTTCATTTCTTTCATTATTTTAAATATGAGACTCTATTACCTCCTGGTTTCCAGGGTTTCTATATATGTAAATTGGTACTTCATTTTATTTGATATTGTCAAGATTTTATCTTTTTTTTAAAGAGTTTGATGATAAGATATTTTGGTGTGGATCTCTCAGGCTTTCTTCTGATTTGGAAATTCTTAAGTGTCATTGATATGTACATTCTTGTCCTTTGTCAAGTTTTGGTAATGTTCTGCTGTTGTCTATTAAGTTTTATTTAGTTACCCTTTGCCCTCTTCTGGGACTTCCATAATATTTGCATTGATTTGCTTGATGGTGTTCCTTGGGATCATGTTTCTTTACTTTTGTTCCTCAGACTCAATAAGCTGTTCTGTTCTTCTGCCAACTCAAATATCCTGTTGAGTTATCCAGTAACGTTGTTTCTCTTATTTGTTAGTGCTAGTAAATGGATTGGCTTCTTTAAATGTAGGAAGACATATCAGAGGGCCGTATTTGACTTTCTCTGGCTTCACTGTTTCCATGAGGCAGAGTTCAGACATGCCTCCATCCTTCATCCTTCAATATCTATTCTGACACCACCCACTCCTCCCTCACACACTGCCTTTCTGTCGGGTTCAATTATCGGTCCCAGTTGGCCTCACAGAACTCACAGACAATATTCACAATTTAGTGGGCTTATTAAGGAAGGTAACTAGTTACCACAAGTCAGCATCAGGAAACAGTAAGTGTACCTCTCCTGTCATCCAGCAGTCATGTCAGTCTTTAGTCCTTAGCCTCTCAGTCACATAGTCCCTTTGCCTCTTTGGGCCAGAAAGGCAGCCCACTGCTCTGCCTCAAAGTATCATAGTCTCAGTATTGCTCCTCTGTTTTATGTCATGGACGCCTTGCCTCAGCCTCTGGTCTTGGCCTAGTCCCTCTGTTCTGTCCCATGGTCTCTGTGCTGTAGCCTTTGATGCCTCCATCTCAGTCTCTACCACTTCAGACAAAGATCTCAAGTATGTCCCACTAGGGCCTCTTACACCTTGATGGTCCAGCATTTCTCTGTGTTCCTGCTTCTGAGATGGCTTTTCCACATAACCATCCCTCCAAAATGGGATTTTAACCATAGCCATATAGGCTAGAATTGATAATACAATGCATAAGAGATGATGGCTAGATGGGCCTTATTCATTGACTACATCTCTTCATCTCTTTCTTAGGATCCCTGCTGGCATTGTAGGATAGGCATTGATTGGACTGCTAACCATAAGGTTCCAGAACCAAACTCTCTGGTATGGAGTCAATGCTGATTCCTAGGGATCCCCTATGGGTTTCTGAGTAGAAAGCCCAGGCTTTCTCCTACTGGTACTGGTAGTTTTGAACTGTCGACCATGCAGATTGCAACCCAGTGATTAACTGCTGTACCACCAGGGTTCTGAGGTTCTTACGGTTCAAATTTACCAACTGTTGCTCAGGAGAAAGATGAGACTCTTAGTTTCTGTAAGGATTTACAGCCTTGGAAAACCAATATAGGGTCATTGTGAGTTAGAATCAACTAGAGGGCGGTGATAGAATCTCTTTATAGATATTTTAATTTATGTATATATATATTGCTAACCCAGTTTTCTTTTGTTCTTTGGGCCTGTTTTTTTTCCTAATTGTTTTATTAGGGGCTCATAGAACTCTTATCACAATCCATATATATACGTACATCAATTGTATAAAGCACATCTGTACATTCTTTGCCCTAATCATTTTTTTTACATTTTATTAGGGGCTCATACAATTCTTATCACAATCCACACATATACATACATCAATTGTGTAAAGCACATTCCTACATTCTTTGCCCTAATCATTTTGAAAGCATTTGCTCTCCACTTAAGCCCTTTGCATTAGGTCCTCTTTTTTTCCCCCCTCCCTCCTTTGCCCCCCCTCCCTCATGAGCCCTTGATAATTTATAGATTGTTATTTTGTCATATCTTTCCCTATCCGGAGTCTCCCTTACCCCCCGCCCCCCCACCCTTCTCTGCCGTCCGTCTCCCAGAGAGGAGGTCACATGTCGATCCTTGTAATCAGTTCCCCCTTTCCAACCCACTCACCCTCCACTCTCCCAGCATTGCCCCTCATACCATTGGTCCTGAAGTTATCATCCACCCTGGATTCCCTGTGCTTTCAGTTCCCATATGCACCAGTGTAGAATTAGGATCATGGTAGTTGGGGGGAGGAAGCATCCAGGATCCGGGGGAAAGCTGTGTTCTTTTTTTTTTCTTTCTTTTTTTACATTTCATTAGTGGCTCATACAACTCTTATCACAATCCACACATATACATACATCAATTGTATAAAGCACATCCCTACATTCTTTGCCCTAATCACTCTCAAAGCATTTGCTCTTCACTTTACCTTTGCATCAGGTCCTCTTTTTTTTCTCCCCTCCCTCATGTGCCCTTGGTAATTTATACATTGTTATTTTGTCATATCTTTCCCTATCCGGAGTCTCCCTTACTCCCCCCCCCCACCCTTCTCTGCCGTCTGTCTCCCAGAGAGGAGGTCACATGTGGATCCTTGTAATCAGTTCCCCCTTTCCAACCCACTCACCCTCCACTCTCCCAGCATTGCCCCTCATACCATTGGTCCTGAAGTTATCATCCACCCTGGATTCCCTGTGCCTCCAGCTCCCATATGCACCAGTGTACAACCTCTGCCCTATCCAGTCCTGCAAGGTAGAATTCGGATCATGGTAGTTGGGGGAGGAAGCATCCAGGATCTGGGAGAGAGCTGTGTTCTTCATCGGTACTGCATCGCACCCTGACTGACACATCTCCTCTCCTAAACCCCTCTATGAGGGGATCTCCAGTGGCCGACAAATGGGCTTTGAGTCTCCACGCTGCACTTACCCCTTCATTCACTATGGTGTGTGTGTGTGTGTGTGTGTGTGTGTAAAATTAAAAACTTTTATACAATAGCCTATACTCCAGGATAAAGTGTAGCTATCTGCTTTATACTCCTCCTGGATCATTGCAGTATCCCCACTTTGGGAAACACTGCTATAGAGGGACAGGAGTATGGAAATACTTATAGTGCCCTCTCTGCAACAAACTTTGATTCACAGTTTTAAGGTAATAGTGATGTGTGAGCTGAACTATATTAAGCTTATATTTTATAGCTCAAAAATGATTGGATGTTGGCACTTTAATTTCAAGCATCTTAATGTAATCTAACATTCCATCTTCCATAAATTTTGTTTTATTTTTAAAATACTAAATGAAAATTAATTGATTGCTAAGTTACTGTGTAAGCAAAATGAAAGAGCATGAAACTGAATCTTTTAAATGTATTTTTAAGTATTCCTGAGAAACAAGAGATTGGAAGACTTGATTTCCTTTGAAAAACAGTTTGTTCACTCCCTCAATGCATGAATATCTCCTTTTATTAAATTGGAACTCTATGATGCTCACTCTCCCGACACAACGTCTGGAGCCAAAGTGGGTGAACAAGTAAATATGGTGAAGAAAGCTGATGGTGCCCGGCTATCAAAAGAGATAGTGACTGGGGTCTTAAAGGCTTGAAGATAAACAAGCGGCCATCTAGCTCAGAAGCAACAAAGTCCACATGGAAGAACACACCAGCCTGTGTGATCGAGTGGTCCCGAAGGGATCAGTTACCAGGCATCAAAGAACAAAAAATCATATCATTGACTGCACACCTCCATGATAGGATCGCTGAAGACAAATGGGTGCATAAGCAAATGTGGTGAAGAAAGCTGATGGTGCCTGGCTATCAAAAGAGATAGTGTCTGGGGTCTTAAAGGCTTGAAGGTGAAAAAGCGGCCATCTAGCTCAGAAGCAAAAAAGCCCACATGGAATAAGCACACCGGCCAGTGCGATCGCGAGGTGCCAAGGGACCAGGTATAAGGCATCATGCAAAAAAAAAAAGATATGTGTGTATGTATGTGTACATGTGTGTATATGTATATATGTATATGTATATATGTATATATATACCATATTAAATGAAGGGGGAAGTGCAGAGTGGAGACCCAAGGCCCAAGTGTCGGCCAATGGAGATCCCCTCATATAGGGGTTTAGGAGAGGAGATGGGTTAATTAGGGTGCAGGTAGTACCGATGAAGAACACAACTTTCCTCCAGATCCTGGATGCTTCCTCCCCCCAACTACCATGATCCGAATTCTACCTTGCAGGGCTGGATAGGGCAGAGGCTGTACACTGGTACATATGAGGGCTGGAGGTACAGGGAATCCAAGGTGGATGATACCTTCAGGACCAAGGGTGTGAGGGACGATGCTGGGAGAGTGGAGGGTGAGTGGGTTGGAAAGGGGGTACTGATTACAAGGATCCACATGTGACCTCTTCCCTGGGAGAGGGACAGCAGAGAAGGGGGGTAAGGGAGACTCCGGATAGGGCAAGATATGACAAAATAACGATGTATAAATTACCAAGTGCACACGAGGGAGGGGGGAAAGGGGATGGAGGGGGAAAAAATAAAAAAGAGGACCTGATGCAAGTGGCTTAAGTGGAGAGCAAATGCCTTGAGAATGATTGGGGCAGGGAATGTATGGATGTGCTTTATACAATTGATGTATGTATATGTATGGATTGTGATAAGAGTTGTATGAGTCCCTAATAAAATGTAAAAAAGGAAAAGAGAAAAATATGATTAGGGCAAAGACTGTACAGATGTGCTTTATACAATTGATGTATGTATATGTATGAACTGTGATAAGAATTGTATGAGCCCCAATAAATTGTTAAAAAGAAAAACAGTTTGTTTTTAGATGTATGTTCTTTTATCCTGATGGATTATGGGAAGGATCTGGTCAATCTAGTTGAGGTAAAATGCTCTTTTCTTTCTTGTTTGCCACTGTTATATCCCTCATTTTTATTCCTTCTGATTAATATAGTGCATTGTTTGAGAGGAAAACGTCCAACTATGTAGTCTCCTTTTATCTAAATCCCTGGTTTCCTTATTGGTAATACCATCCATGTATACATTTGCAAAGCTTATTTTTCCCTTCCCGGTGACGTAGGAAATTGAGATCTTTAGGTTTAGGACCACAGTAAATATCTGGGAATAGTAAGGGTCCTAAGTACACAGAGGAGGAAACAGACACATAAAATACAGTACTTTTACTGTTCGGGCATTTATATAATCCCACTTCATGTTATGATCACTGCATATTTTAAAAGGTAATTTGGATAAAATATCTGATTTTCTTTTCAGGTACGGTGTCTAAGAGACTATGGAGAATTTGAAGTTGATGATGGTACCTCTGTGATACTAAGAAAAAACAGCCAGGTATTTATTGTCTTAAGAATGTATACTTTGAACTTCAATAAAAGTATTGAATGAAGAAAATGTTCGAATCAATAGTAAAATAATTACCTTGTGATGACAATTTATAGCACAGGCATTATGTTTAATATAGATCACCTTGTTTTGTACTTTTTGTAAATGTTAAGACTTACAAATATTGAATATACAATGGACTGCAAAAAGTGGGAAAATTCCATTCTGTGATTCCATTTATCTACCATGTGTTCTAAGCAATGTACTAGTAAAATTTTTATCTATTAATTACAAACAGATATAATTTTTATGAGTATATTACTTGGGCTTTGTTTGTTGTTTTTTCATTCTCTTTTGTTTTGTTTTTTCTATAGCACCTATATC